>NW_024426774.1:23344231-23380921 GCF_017311325.1 Ursus maritimus | reverse complement strand
TAGGGTAGCTCGGCATTTTTAACTTTTTTAGGACCTCCACACTGTGTATTCCAGAGTGAAGTGTACCAACTTGATTCCCACCAACAATGGTGAGTGGATCCCCTCCACATCCTCTTCAGTAATTGTTGTTTTGCCTTGTCAGTTTTTGCCATTCTAACTGAGTACAGTGTGGTATCTATGTGGTTTTGATTTGAATTTCCCCTGATGGCTAATATTTTTGAACATTTTTTCATGTGTCTGTTAGCCATTTGTATGTCATCATTGGAAAAGTGCTGTTCAATCTTCTGCCCATTTTATGATTTGTTTATTTGTTTCTGCAAGCGATTGAGTTTGAGAAATTCTTTGTAGATCTGGTGGTTTTCAGTCTTTTTTATCTTGTAGCTGATTTGCAAATAGTTCTCCCCATTCTTGTGGGCTGCCTCTTAGTTTTTCTTGACTGTCTTTGGCCTGTGCAGAAGCTTTTATCTTTGATGAAGTCCCACAAGTTCATTTTATCTTCTTTGTTTCTCTTTGCCTTTGAGAGATGTCATGAAAAAGGTTGCTTTGCCAATGTCGTAGAGGTTGCTGCCTATGTTCTCCTCTCTTCTTAGGATTTTGATGGATTCCTGTCTCCCATCGAGGTCTTTCATCCATTTGGAGTTTATCTTTGTGTATGGTGTGAGAGAGTGGTCAAGTTTCATTCTTTTTGCATATAGCTGTCCAATTTTCCCCAGCACCATTTATTGAAGAGATGTACTTTCATCGGATGTTTTCTCGCTTAGTCAAAGATTAGTGCCCAAAGAGCTGAGGGTCCATTTGGTTGCTATTCTGTTCCATTGGTCTATGTGTCTAAGTTTTCTTGGAGCCAGTACCATGCTGTCTTTGTGATCCAGCTTTGTAGTACAGCTCGAATCCGCATTTGTGATGCCCCCAGCTTTGTTTTTCCTTTTCAACAGTTCCTGGTGATTCGGGCCTTTCTGGTTCCATACAAATTCTAAGGACATTTTTGCTTCCAGTTCTTTGAAAAATGTCATTGGTATTTTGATCGATAGCATTGAAAGTGTAGATTGCCCTGGGTAGCATGGACATTTTAACTATGTTAATTTTCCCATCCATGAGCATGGAATATTTTTCCATCTTTTGTGTCTTCCTCAGTGTCTTTCAAGAGTGATTTATAGTTTCTAGAATATAGGTCCCTACGCCTCTGGTTAAGTTAATCCAAGGTTACGTATTATGGTTTTTGGTGCTATTGTAAATGGATGGATTCCTCACTTTCTCTTTCTTCAGTCTCATTATTCGTATATGAAATGCAACTGATTTCTGAGCATTGATTTTGTATCCCGGCACATTACTGAATTGCTCTCATAACTTCTAATAGTTGGGGCGTGATTCTTTTTGGGTTTTCCATATAGAGTATCATGTCATCTGCGAAGAGAGACATTTTGACTTCTTCTCTTCGCCACCCGGATACCTTTATCCCTTTTTGTTGTCTGGATTGCTGCTGCCAGACTTCTAGTACTATGTTGAACACAATAGTGGACAGAGTGGGCATCCTTGTCGTGTCTTGACTTAAGTGGAGTGCTCCCAGCTTTTCCCCACTTAGGAATGAGATATTTCGCTGTAGGCTTTTCATAGATGGTTTTTATGAGATTGAGGAATGTACTCTCTATCCCTACACTCTGAAGGGTTTTAGTCAGAAAGGATGCTGTATTTTTGTCAAATGTGCTTTTCTGCATCTATTGGGAGAGAATCATATGATTTCTGAATTTTCTTTCTGATAAAATCTTAAGACCTCGATCGATTTGCAAATGTTGGAACTACCCTTGTATCCTGTGGATGAATCCCACTTGGTCATAGATGGATAATCCTTTAATGTACTGTTGGATTCTTTATTAGGCCAGGATCTTGTTGAGGATTTTGCGCCCATATTCACAGGGAAATCAGTCTGTAATTCTCCTTTTTGATGGGGTCTTTGGGCTTCCTGTTTTGGGGATCAAGGGTAATATTGGCCTCATAGAACAGCGCTCATAGCTTCTCTGCTTTCTATTTTTGAAAGTCAGCTTAGAAGAATAGGTATTATTTCTTCTTTGAATGTTTGGTAGAATTCCCAGGAAAAACCATCTGGGCCTGGAGTTTTGTTTTTTGGAAGGCTGTTTATCACTGACTCACCTCTTCATAATTAATTGGCCTGTTTAAAAATCAGTTTCTTCCTTGCTCTGGGTTCTATAGTTTATAGGTTTCTTACAGGAAGGCATCCATCTCTTCCAGATTATGTAATTTATTGGCATAAAGCTGTTGATAAAAAGTTTTGATGATCCTTCCTATTTCATTGATGTTAAGCTTCTGACCTCTCCCTTTTCATTCATACCTTTGTTAATTTGGGTCCTTTCTCTATTCTTTTGATAAGTCTGCCAGTGGTCTGTCAATTTTATTGATTCTCTCAAAGAATGAGCTTCTAGTTCTGTTGATCTGCTTACTGTAATTCTGATTTCTAATTCATTGATTTCTGCCTAATCTTGATCAACTGCTTCCCTCGTATGATTAGGCCTGTCCCTCTGTTGCTGTTCCAGCTTCTTGAGGTGAGAATATAAAAACTGCATTTTACTCTTTCTATTCTTTTGAGTGAGGCCTACCGCTATGTATTCCTTAGGACTGCCTTTGCAGTATCCCATAGGTTTTGGACCGTTGTATTTTCATTCTTGTTGGTCTCCATAAATTGTTTAAATTGATTTTTGATTTCCGGTTTATCTAATCATTCCTGAGTTAGTGATGGTTCTTAGTCTCCAAGTGTTTGAGTTTCTTCCAAAATTTTCTCTTGTGGTTGAGTTCCAATTTCAGAGCGCAGGTCTTCTGAGAATATGCAGGGATAATTTCAGTCTTTTGGTATCAGTTGAGACCTGTTTTGTGTCCCAAACATGGTCTGTTCTTGAGAATGTTCCGTGGGCATTAGAATAGAATGCAGAGTATTCTTTGGTTCTGGGGTGTGGTGTTCTATATATATCTAATGAGGTCCAACTCGCCTAGTATGGTATTCAAAGCTCTTTTTGTTTCTATGTTGGTTTTCTGCTCCGTGCTCTGTCTATTGCTGATAGTGGAGTGTTGAGGTCCCCTACTATTAACATATTTTTTTAAAGATTTTATTTATTTATTCGATAGAGATAGAGACAGCCAGCAAGAGAGGGAACACAAGCGGGCGGAGTGGAGAGGAAGAAGTAGGCTCATAGCGGAAAAGAGCCTGATGTGGGCTCAACTTCTAGATCAATGATCGCTCTAAGCCGAAGGCGTGACGCTCAACTGCTCTTGCCACCCAGCGCCTCTATTAACATATTTTTATCTATATGTCTCTTTATTCTGGTTAAGAGTTGGCTTGTATATCTGGTTGCTCCCCTGTTAGCATATATATTTATAATTGTCATATCCTGGAATTTGTTGATACATCCTTTAAGAATAATATAGTGCCCTTCTCTGTGTCTCTACAGTCTTTAGTTTAAAATCCAATCTGTCTGATATGAGAATTGCTTACCCAGCTTTTTCTTTTGAGGGTCCTTTGGCATGAAAGAGCGTATTCCCATCCCTTTGGCTTCAGTCCAAAATGTATCTTTGTGTCTGAATGAGTCTCTTTGTAGAGAGCAAATGGATGGGCCATGTCTTTTTATCCAATCTGCAACCCTGTGGCATTTATTGGGAGCATTTAGACCATTTACATTGAGACTGATTATTGAGAGATATGCTTTTAATGATGCCATGTTGCCAGTAAAGTCTTTATTTCTATCGATTGTGACTTTCTGTTCTGTATCACTGTTGGGGCCTTTTTACTTTTATAGAACCCCTTAATATTCCTGTAGCGCTGGTTTCATGGTTACAAGCAAAATTGGTCAATGACTGGCGATTCTGGAATGTCTTTATTTCTCCATCCATTCTGATTGAGAGCCTGTTACTGGATAAAGGATCCTTATGAATGTTTTTCTGAAAGAGCTTTAAAAATGCCCCTAACCCTTTCTCTCATTCCAGGTCTGTGTAGACAGGTCTGACGTAATTCTGATAACTTTGCCTTGGTACGTGAGAAATTTCTTTGCCCTGGCCACTTTCAATACTGTATCCTTGGATCTGAATATATTTGCGAATCAGACTGTGACGTGACGGGCGTAGGTTTGTCGTGTGGTTGAGCTTGGGAGGGGTCCTCTCTGCCTCTTTGGACACGAATGTTTGTTTCCTCATCAGATTAGTGAGGTTTTCAGCTACAATTTGTTCAAATATTCTCTTATACTTCTTTGTTTTCCCACCTCAGGGATGCCGATGATTCTGATATTGAACGGCTTTCATTGAGTCAGTAATCTCCCGTAACCTACATTCCTGAGCATGATTTTTGAGTCCAGATTCTATTTCCTTTTAACTTTTTCTTCTACTACCCATCCTCCACCCGCAGATATGTTCTTCTTGCCTTTATCTTCACCTCCTGGCTGGCCAGAGCCTCAGCACTCACTCGCATTTGCAGCTGGTCAATTTTTACCTCTACAAATTCGTTCATTTCAATCGTTAGAGATTCTATATTCTCATTAACATTAAGTAATACGCTTTTTCAAGTCTACACATCATCTTGACCATTGTTACTCTGAATTCCATTTTGATAATTTGGTTATATCCATATCCATTAGTTCTGTGACAGAGGCCACAGACTCATTGTCTTTTCTTTGCTGGGGGATTTCTCCCCTCGGCCACATTCTGATGAGGAGAGGTTGTGGGGCTGTCCAGAGGCCAAATTAGCTGACTGGGACCCTTGTTTTGTAGGGATCTTTAGGGATGTGGGCTTCTTGATTTTTCAGCCTGCCTTCTGGGGGAGGGGTCTGCGCGCCTAATACTCAGGCAACCCTGTTTGGGTAGAGTGTCCGTGTCCCCTGCGAGGGGGATGGGGATGGAGGACGCTGTGTGAGCCAGTGTTTCCAGGCTTTTTTCCTCTGGCATCTTTCCCCAGCGGTTGCTGTGCCTCTGAGAGCCGAGCAGCAGCGGCCGACCAGCTCTCTGCCCCAGAACAGAGGAATGCGGACCGTCTCCACTGATGCTCTGGCCACTTTAACTCTGTTACTGTTAAAAGCTGCTTCAACCCTGCAGCGTCTCGGATGTGTGTGCCCCATTACCTGGCATGTCAGCCTGCACTCTTCAGGGCCGGAAGTGCCAGCTCTGTCCTTTTTGTGTTTCTGCACACCGCCAGCCGCCTCACAAGACTCCAAAGCTCCGCCCCCCAGCTCCAAAAGGGCGCGCTTTCCCCCGGCTCACTGTCCAGCCTCGCGGGTGCTGGTCCCTTTCGATTCCCGCCACCCTGCAGGTGGTTACCGCTTCAGCCTGAACGCGGCAGCTCCCTCCCCTCCATTTATCTTCCGATATTCGTGCAGCGGTTTCACGGCTTCCGAGCCAGACCAATACTCACGGGAGATGTTCATTTGTAGAGATCCAGATTTATCTTCCTGCGCCTGCGCTTGGGACTGCCAGGATGTTCAGGCTGGCTCCCGGTACCTAGTCCAACCTGATCGTGGACAGCTGAAAAGGGTCCCCTACTCCTCTGCCATCTTAACTCAGGAGGAGATCCCAAACACGTTTTTTCAACAGTATTAATGCATTCCCTGCTTTTTAAAACTTTCCTAGGTATGAAATTACTCATTTCTGAGTTAGTGTTTCTCCTTTTACCAAGTTGGTCAGTAGGTACCATGATAAATAATCGCCGAACTTCTCCAAATCCTGACTTTCCAGAGGTTCAGCCAGAATCACAAAAACTGGGAGTGATATTTGCTCATGACTACGTCCCCGCTTCCATTTTGTTCTTCCACCTGAATGTCTCCCTTCGTTTTCCTGTACCCGGCCTGTAGTCTCTCCTGCACACCCTCCGCTTGCTGGAGGGCTAGATTGGGCCCATTAGACAGTATCCTCTTCTTAACAGAGTCTGCCTAGAGTCTGCTGAGGGAGGTGGTCTCTCCAGCTTCTGTTGTACCATGGCCCTCCTGCCCCCATCACAGCTGATTTAGATGAGTACTGGCCATGAATCAAGAACCACTAGATAGCACAGCAGCTTCAGGTGATTTTGCCTTGTTTGGTCCTTATTTGATCATGATCAAATTGATACCTGATGCTGTAGCTAGCTGTTAGGTGTTGCAGAGAGGGCGAGGGGCAGAGTCTGGAAACAGACATGAAAGGAAGCAGACACAGGTGCAAGCTGAGTCATGTCACGAGGGGGCAACATGAGTGACAAAACAGGAGCAAGTGGCAGGTGCCTTGGGCCTCAGCGGGCCTTCATCTGTTCTCAGACGCCTTTGAGTGGGTCGTGCTAGCGGCTGGCTCTCTCCCAGATGAAGTCTCTGCTGGAAAAGTTTTTCCCGATTACAAGTGAGGTCAGCCAATACAGAGCCTTTTTCCTTCATCTTGTCTGCATTCTAACGGCTAGCCTCCGCTGCTTGGGAGTACTGGAAGAAAGTTTTAGAACCCAGTCCAGGTGAAACAAACCCAGAGGTGCTGTTCAAAGGCTGTGCGCCCAGGAGCTGCCATTGCAACCCCAGGGATTGCATTTTGAATACTATAGAGATTCCTCACAAGATGTGGCCCATGCCTATGTTTCTTGGCTTTTAGACCCATCCTCTTACTCCTACTGGATTAGAAGAGTTTGAGGACCATGGCCAGTGCACCATTATGTCTCCTCCGAAGTGCCCGGAGTGGGGATAACACATAAGAACTCATCACAATGTTTGCTGAATCAGTGCATGAAAAGCTGGAAGGGCAGAAAAGGAGAGAGCAGTGGAGAAAAAGATTTTAACAAATACGTATGGAAATTTCTAGGTATTATTTATTTGCTAAGCACATGGATGCATAAATTCATTTAACAAGACTTTTTTTAAGTGGCACATGTGCTACGATATGTGAGATATACAAAGAAAGATAAGATACAACCTTTCTTCTTAAGGCATCCTCAATCAAATGGGAGAGAGTTTATAAAGTAATTATTATGATACAGTGAATGTTGTGTTCTGATAGTTCTCTGATAGAAAGGGAAAAGAGAATCCAATATATGAACAAGGAAGTCTTCACTCGAAAGGAAAGAGAGTTAAGCTTCTACTATAATGCCCTCTGCATAGATAACTCAGTTGTTTCTCGGAGTGAGGTTTCCATGGTCTTGCCTTATCACATCCTTTGTTCATCTTACTGGTGAGGAAACAGGCTTAGGGAGATGCAGGCTGAGCCCCGGGGTCCCACGGCCAGCAAGTGATGGAGGCCATCCGGTTCCTCTGACTTGAAACCCTGCTGTTTTCTCGAGTGTTGGATACCTGCCACAGGTAACTGCTCCCAGAGCTTAACACCGGCTCAGACATAAGATTGAGCCAGAAAACACAGCGTTTGATTGAAGAAGATTGTTCTGACTATAACTAACACCCTTGGGGCCTTTAGGTGAAAACAAACCCGCTGTTTATTGGCCTCATAAGACTCTTTTAGCCTCAGCAGCTGACTTCTGTTCCAAGGAGGCCTGGTTTTGTCGCCTAGCACCTGGCCCCTCGACCATTGTGGCCAGGCCCCAGCTGGGCCCAAAGGGAGGTGCGTCCACAGGCTCCAACCTGCAGCTTCCCAGCTGCTCTGGACCTGGCCTTGGCCGCAGCTCCGCCTGTACAGATTTCTTTTCTTGTCAGAAACTCCGTTGACTCTGTTCATTTTGTTTTTTGTGCTTCTTGTTTTTGTTTTTAGTCCTTGGATACTTAAGTTCAGCAAGGGGCCTGGAAGAAGGAGTAAAACATTTATCCATCATTGGTGATGTCATTACCAAAAAGTAGTTGGCAGTTTCCTTTAGCCAAACTCTTGCCGGGGCCAGTCTGAGCACAGCCTGGCTCCAGGACCAAGGAAGATGGAGAGGCAGGCGGAGGAGGGGCCCTGAGGGATTGTGCTTTGGGGAGGGGCCGCAGAGCCCCCTGTGGCTGCCGGTCAGGAGGCATCCAGATAGGCATAAGGCAGGCCTTGCAGTGGTGGGGCTGGGAGACACAGGCCCCAAGTGCCATTCTAAGGGAACCTGAGAGCAGGGTACAAAGTCACCACTTGCTTTTCTTGCTGTCCCAGTGAGTGCCTCTTGGAGGAGGGGTGCTGCGGGAGGGCACAGCTGCCCAGGCCCTTCCTGAGGATCTGCGTGGAGCCCTCTTGAGCACATTCAGTCCCCACCTCACCTCTTACGACCGCTCTGAGGTGTGTCTCGGTGGAGGAGAAAAGCTCATGCTGCCCAGGGAAGACAGGAATGTATGTAGAGGTTAGGAGCTCAGCCTGAAAATGAGGACAGGCGCCTTCACCCCACCCCTGTCCTGGGTTTGCAATAGAGCCTGGGCAAGGAACTAAGAGCCCTTAAGCTCCAGCGATCTATACGACAGGGGCTGATGCTGCCTCCCAAGCAGTCATTTGTTTGAAGATTTCACGAGCTAATGTTTAAAGGGCATAAGATAGGGTACAGGTGCTCACTGACTGGTGGCTATTACGTGAGTAGAAGGACCCTTGTCCTCGTCCTCAGTGGGCCCCAGACTGAGGGTTCATGTATGTTAAACCCCTCTGTATGAACCCATGCTTTCTTCCCCTTCCTGGGTTTTTGGTGGGTTTTATTGATCCAAAAATACTGAGCTTAAGGGCTTTCTCCTACTTGAACTTTCCCTGACTCTCCACCAGGCTGAGTCAGTTGCCCCCTCCTCTGGGCTTCATAAATTGCCTCATATCCTTACATTGTTTTGAATGACCTGTGCATGTGTTTTTCTGTCCCTTTAGGCAGTAACTCCAGGAGGGCAGGGACTATATTTTTCTTTCTTTTGTATTCCAGCATCACTCACAGAATGTGCTGGAGAAAGGTCTAAATATGAGAAGAACTGAATTCAAAGGTGCAAGGTTGTCCCTTTCTACAGATCAAGGCCCAGGTGCCTGCTGGAGGAAGTAGTCTTCATAGCGTTGATCATGCCTCTAACCAAACAGGATCCAGAGGGGAGCAAATTCTTATTCCTGCATTGCTTGTCAGAGCTGGGAATGACTCTGGGGCTTTAGGCAGATCTAAGCCATTAAAGGGAAGAGAAAAAAAAAACGAGAGGAGAAAAAAAACAAGAAAGAGGAAGAGGAAACAAAGATTTCTAGGGTCCATGATAGATCTTTGACGGTTGGGCAAAAAAAAAAAATAAAAAAATCATTGTTCGAGCATGTAAATAACAGAAGAGAAAGAGAAGGAAAGTATTAGGAGAGGACAAGCAAGTAATGTCTCAAAGACTCACCCCCTGTGCAGGAAAGCCTGGCTCCGGGCATGCAGTAGATGAGCTCCAGGGATCGCCTCAACAGTGGAAGAGGCGCAGTGTGGAGGCCCCAGGCTCCAGCTCAGAGTTAGATTATTCCTGGGATCCTTAGGCTGGAGACCCTCAAACGGACTCTAGCGGGCCTTTTTAAAGCCCTATTTCCTGAGTCACTTTTGGTGTGGATGACAATAATATGTATTTTGCTGTTGTGTTAAGGATTAAATGAGATGATTGCTGTAGAAGCAGTTGTCATACCAAGTGCTTGGGTACATAATAAGTGCTCATTAAATTATATATATTCTATATATAATATAGAATATATATATAATGCTCATTAGATATTTCTATAAATGTCAATTTTTTTTTCCTGGAAGTCCTGGGTCTGATTCCAGAGTCTTGAGAGCTGGGGAGGGAGCCTCTGAGCTTAGCAGAATCCTTGGATATAGGATATTATGGCCTAGAAAAGATCTCTTCTCTCCCAGCTTGCGTTCACTGAGAGCCACTAAAACATTTTTACTGTGGCTGTAAGGCAATTAGCAATATGGAGAGAAAATAAAAACAACAGTAGGAAGAATGATCCTGGAGTCAGAACACCTGGAGTTCTGGGCCCAATCCCACCACTGCTCAGTTTCGTGACCTTGATCGTCTCCATAGTCCTCCCTCCCTTCAATCTCCCTACTGGGCTCTCTGTTCACTCATCCGCCAAATAAAGGAATTGGTCTGTAGGCTTTTTTTTTCTTTTTTTTTGCTACAACAATCACTGATTTTAATATCCAGCCAAACTGTGTTGAAATATTTTTTTCCTGCTTGTCTACAATTGCTTCCTACTCCTTTCCCTGCCCCCCAATCCTGGCTGGGGGCCATAGATTGGATTCATAGCAAGCAAACCTTACCAGATACAGGCCGGTAAAGGCGAATGAATGTAGGTTATATCTAGCACCTCTGTATAAGTATCACATTTAAGAACCCAAAGATTTCTGGGGCGGGAGGTAGGGGTGGGGGTGGGAGTGGGCATGAGAAACAGAGCTTCCTTCTGAATGCAGAGCACGACCAGGCACAGATGGGCATGGGTCCACCTCTGGAAATACAAGCAATGACTGGATAAGTATAGGGAAGTGGAGAAACCAAGAGCAGGCCACAGTGAGCGACTAACTAAAACCGGTGCTTGTCTGAGGAGAAGGGCAGAGCCTCCCTTGGCACCGTAAGAGGGAGAAGGATAAACTCAGGCCGATTTCAGATTTCGTATAATGTAGGAAAACGATCCGCTTTCATTAAAAGAGGGTTGGGAAACTTTGTCGGTGGAGGGACAGACAGTAGGTGCTCTAGGCTTTAGCCATGCAGTCTTGTCACAGTGGCTCAGCTCTGCTGTGTGGTGTGAAGGCAGCCACAGATGATACGCAGGAAGCGCATCGTGATCATAAAGCAGGATTCACAACAGCAGGCGGCAGGCCAGGCTTGCTGGTCCTGGCCTTAGAGGAGCCCGTGGAGAACTCTGTGGCTGCTGGAAGTAAGTAGTAAGGACTACCCTGCCGCCACTCACAACTCAGAGAGGTGCTCCAGGAGAGGTAGAAAGACCATCTTACTAGCGTCAGGTGTATGTCTCTGTCTTAGGTAGGGGTTCTGATTCACTGGCCTGTGGGTCCCTTTTAGCACTAAATCCTACAGTTTTTAGAAGGCAAGCCCATGGGGATTGAGTGTTCATGTGGGGCAGAAGCCCTGGGAAGGAGATTTCCAGCTCCTAAGATAAAACTCTGTAAGTAATCTGAGGCTTCTGGCAATCAGTTTGGCATTTGTCAGCTTCAGTCGCATTCCCTGTGGAGGAACCTTGTCTGGGAAGGACTTTCTGCTCTTACAGCTTTGACAGATTTGGAGGGGGTTCTTGAGATGGTCAGTTACAAATACATCAGATGGGAAAAAATTCTTCTCTTTTTTTCTGTTATTTTGGTTCCCTCTCACCCCATTTGCCACACACACACACACACACACACACACTTCACCACCCTCCTCACCCCATTTGCCACATACACACACACACACACACACACACACACACACACACACACACACACACACATATTTCACCACTCACTAGTGGTATTTATATTGTCACGCAGACTCGGCTGAATACAGAACAGGCATCTAAGAACTCAAAAGAAACACAGCCCGAGTAGAAACCTACAGCTCTGTCTCACCCCCATGCCCTCCTCTTCATGGTTTGCCCCCAGAACACCACCTCCTCTGGGATTGCCTTTCCTAACTGCTCAGTCTTCCACAAAAACACAGCAGAACTTGGAAGCAGAAGGAGGGCTTTGGGCTTGCCGGAGGGAATATCAAGCTTATAGACAAGGGCCTGCCGTGACGGGACTTCGGTGACACTGGCCTCCCCAGGGCTGCCGACAGCTTGCTGTGGCTCTCAGAACAGGCTGCTGATAGGTCGAGCGTCCTGGAAGCCAGCTCAAGTGGAGCCAGGCAGGAGTCTACTCCTCTCTTGCCCTGGCCATTCTGTCCAACTGAGAGCCAGGGAGGCGTCCTGTGCGCTTGAATTACCCTTCAGTCTGATGGTGGCCTGGCTGCCTGTAGCCTTCTGAGGCCCCAGTCTGGGGACACTGGTAAATGCTGCTATTGTAGGATCTGTGGCATTTCCTGTATAGAAATCTGAGGGGAGCAGGAGTCAGAACATTTGATCTGACGAAGCAAGTCCATCACTCTAGTAGGAAACAGGGCCTGGGAAAGATTTAGCTTTGGGAGACTAGGTTCTTCATTTGTGAGAAGAAATTTAAAAGTGAAATAAAACAAAGCCGTGCTACCTACAGTGGACTCTTATTTGCAGTGGTCAATGCAGCCAAAGTCCCTGAGAACGCTGCCTCGGTGAACGCTGACCAGTGCTCTGAGGGGTGATACAGAATCAGGTGCCTGTGAACCTGGTCACAACAGTTGAATTAATATGTCAATATGGAACCCTGCTGTATGCTTCCGCTTAAAGACCTCTTATTTTATATGTATAGTTGATTTGCTGACATTGAACCTATGGCCAGCAGCACTGTAATCCGCCGGCGCCGGGCTAATCTGACACACGATTTCTAGCTCCGTGTTCGGCAGCACACCAGCACTCTTGCTTGGGGGCCTGCTAAACAGTGAAATCAATAACACAAAAACACAGAAATGTAAATGTGGCACTAAATAAATGGCAAAAAAAGGCACTCATTTATACTATGAGAGCTGAGACAGAATGAGCCTCACTTTGTCTGGACCTCAGCTGGGATCATGCACAAAGCGTTTTGCCGCCCGCCCATGTGTGTGAAGGGTCAAAAAGTACCCACAGAATTGATCTTGGGCTTCCAAGTACATTTTAGTGAGTAGGAGACTTTGCATATCAAATGTGCGAACAGTGAGGATCCGCTGTACGTGAGAGTCGTCATGAGATCTATTGTGATAAATCCAGGGGACCCCCACCCTCAGCACAGAGCCCTCCGAGATCCATCCCCGGCTCAAGCTTCCAAGCCTTTCTGTAGCTGCTCCCTTGACACACACACCCTTTTCCAGCTGTCCTGTTGTTCTCTGGTCAGCAAAGAAATGCTGCTTCTTGCCTCTCCACCATTGTACACACTATTTCCTGCCTAGAACGCCCTCTCTTTATTCTCACGAAGAGAAACTATTGAGCTCAAGGGATGCTAGGAGTAGAAACCTGGTCTTCCACACAGTTCGTATATTTGGCTCAGAGTAAAAAGGGTTTGACTTCAAGATTTATTTACTTATTTTTTTCTTTCTTTATTTTTATTATTATGATATATTAGTCACCATATAGTACATCATTAGCTTTTGATGTAGTGTTCCATGATTGTTTGCGATTTTTTAAGGCACACGTGGAACAAATGATGATGTCTTTTCAGTAAAGATTGGTTTCTTTTCTCGATTCTCCCGACCATCAGCTGCAGAAGCTCAGTCTGGTGAATGCTCTCAGAATCAGGGGTTGGGGTGTACTTCCTAGCCTCATCTTTCCAGACTCTTTGCTCAAGATTTGGGGACCCAGCCTGTGGTTTCCACCCTTGATCTAAGGTTTTTTCAGCACACGAGACTCTTCAGAATGGTAAGGTTGGAAGAACCATCATGAAAATAACTTCTGAAATTAAAGGCAACTCTTAGAGTTTCAGAATGATAGTCCAGCCCCCATCCTCGGTCACTTCAGTCCGGGCTGGCCTTCCTGGAGATGTGAACCAGTCATGCACCAGGCCGCGGAGTCTGGCTCCCAGGTAACTGCTCTAAGCATCTTGGCTAGACGTCATTGTCAGTTGGGTTTGGGCTCCCCATCTGTTCTGCTCATCGCCGCACAAGCCCACTCTGTCCCCGCCTTTGTTCATGGCCGTGATTCTGGTCCTGGGGCTTGTTTCTGTGTTTGTTTCCTCTTGACTCTAGCCAGCTAAATTCCAGCTGTTCCTGGCTTCTTCCCACCTGTGTGAACTGCTCTTCTGCCAATTCCCTCCCGCTGTGTTCGACATCGTCGGGGCAGACTCCAAGAAGACGGGGCACCAGGGAGCAGAAGAACACGGGGCTGGGAGTTAAGCACATGGGTTCTGGTCCTGTGCCCACTTCTTGTTATCTGGGTATTTTTGTACGAGGCCTTTTCTTATTCTGTGCCCCAGTTTCCCAGTCTGTACAACACAAGGGATGTGAATCGGGAGGGCTTTTTCAGCATTCAAGACTTCTGGCTGCCTAACTTGGCAGGGAGATGGGGGGCACGTGTTTCATTTGTCCAGAGGTGGAGAAGCCACCTTGAATAGCTTCCGGGCCAACGAAAATCTGCTCTGTGACTGTTTGGGGGAACATTTCAGCCTGCAGATTCATTAGAAAGTTTATGGACTTAGCACCGTGTGAGTGCTGCTGACAAGAATGAAGATGAGGCCGAAGCAAAAACAAGACGGAGAGGGTGCATTGGTTTTCACAGCCAGCTCACATCTCAGTCACCACTCCTCTTTTCGGAGGAGAAACCTCCGGTGTCAGAGGAAGCCTGATGGCTCACTTTTTCTTTTCTTTTTTTTTATAATGATTTTTATTATATTATGTTGGGTCAATTATATGATCCTTGTTCATAATTTACGATTCACAGTTAGATACATCTATGATCTTTATGCAAATATATTCACTTACATTCACAATAATGGTTCATTTATCTCATTCCCCCCCACCCCCCTCCCCGTGGGATGTTTACATTTTTCTTATGCGTTTGGTGTTCAGGCATTGCCCAAAAGGAACACAAGCAGCCAAATGCCCAAGAATCAAGGGAAGAGAATGTTCACCAATTAGGGGGCATTTATAATTTAAAATGAATGACGAATGATAGTTACAAAGAGGATGGTGGTGGTGAGGAGGCCAGTGGTGTGAGGTGATGTTCGGTTGGGGAGGAGGACAGTGGTGGTGGGAGGGAGGAGGTGGGGTCAGGAGGACGGTGGTGGTGAGGACGTGGGGTTGGGGAGGAGAACAGTGGTGGTGAGGAGGAGGGTGTGGGTCAAGAGGACGGTGGTGGTGGTGAGGAGGTGGAAGAGGAAGCGTGGTCAGGGTGACGAGAACTGCTAGCACAGACAGAGATGGCTTAGTATGTAAGGGCGCCTGGGCTAAGCGTCTATAGATACCATTTCATTTAATCCTCAGAGCCACATAGTGTAGCCTAAGTCCCAGCCATGTGTAAATAGTGATATCGATGAACAACAGACCCAGCCCCGCTGAGGAGACAGGAGTCATGTTCGTAATAATAGCACTTTATGTGTACTTCAGTCCGAAGCCATTGCTCATCTCTGATCCCTTTTCTGTATTGGGATTTTGGCAACAGTCTCACCACGTGAAGGCTGGCTGGCCCCACGTTGTGATAAGGAAGTTGAGGCGGAGTAGCAGGCTGACAAACACCTGAGAAAGAGCTGATGAGAGGTGCCGTCAGGGGAGACCACACTTGGGATCTGGGAAGGACAGTTCTCTCACTGTGACTTAAAAACACAAAGAATATGGAGTGTTTACTTGTGTGGAAAAGCATTTACTTAATTGCATGCCCTTTGGCTGTGTTGAAACTTCTGACATATGGAAACATTTGAGACGTGAAAAGTTCCCGAAATTCTTTCAAAGGAAGTGGTTTCCTTTCTCCTCCGTGGACTCCAGAGCGGACTGTGTGTCCGTGCTGGTGGGCCACAGCCTCCTGGGGCTCAGCAGAGGGGTGCGCAGTATCACGGCAGCTTCTGGGCCGCCCTCTGGCCCTTTGGCATGGCTGCTTTTTTCTGGGTTGATTTTTCTTTGAAATCATTGACCTTTGGAATTCTAGGCTTGCTTAATCTCCAGTCTGTGTTGCCTTGAAGGCGCCAACTCCTCACCCAGGCACTATGCAGAGTGGGGCCGTAGGGGCAGAGGGAGTGGAGTCCAAGACGAGGGCCCTTCCTTTCCCCCAAGGTCAGCCAGAGGCTCAGACAAGAATAAAGATGATCCTTGCATGCTTGCTTCCAGTTTCAGCATCCAAGAACTTCATGAACTCATTCTTTTAATCTTTCTTCCCATGTCTGTCTTGTCTCAACTTGGTACCATGTGCCCTTCTGAGTACCCCCTTATTCTTATTTCATCTTCTAGGTCATTCATAAGGATGTTAATCATTTAGAAGGATGGGAGCTTCCCTACCTGAGAATGCTTTTTCCTGAACTCATTGAAAGTCTCTTTGATTTGCCCAAGAACTAAGAAAATAAAATCTAGACTAAGTGGGAAAATATTCTTGTGTGAATAACATATTTATAAGCTCTGGGTGTTATATCAAAATCTCCTCGTGATTGTGGAGAGGCCTGCTGGCTGGTCCTACCTGGCAGAGTAGGTGGTTGCCTACATAGTATGTTTTAAAGTTTGCTAGAGAAAGCTTCCTGCCTCTAAACATATTGCCTTGACTTCTGCCATTACTGATATACAGCTTAGCATTAAATATTGCCCCTATGTGTGATAGGGTGAGAATTTCTTTTAAAATCAGAATACTCTTAAGGTGGTTTTCAGCTAGAACTGTGCCTTAATTCTGCTAACAGAATCTGATTGAGTTTTACCAGTAGTAGGCAGATGTTGGCCTTACTTGTCTGTCTACAAGGTTCTCACTGATTTTGAAATACCCCAGTATTGGTCCTAAGGCTTTTCAGGCTGTGGGAGCATGTTTTGGCTTGTGCGCAGGGCAGCCAGGGTGCTGGAGAATTAATGCCCTACAGAAGCAGGTCTCCCCAAGGTTGGATGGGATTTCATGAATGCACGCCCTGCCCCCTCACCTGTTGGTGGCATAATTTTATATGTGTTTTGCATGGTCTACCAGTTTCTCCCACTGTGGTAGGTAACTGGCTGGATGACACACAGTTCTTACTCCCTCCCTTCCTGTGTCACTTCCCATCCCCTACTGGTGTTTCCTGATTACTTCCCAAATAAACTACAGTTCAATTTTTGTCTGAAGACAATTTCTGGAGGAATCCAAACCTAGACACCAGGTAACAGCAGGTAGGCACAATCCATGAGGCACGAAGGACCTGGGCCCTTGCATCTCCACCATGTGCAGTGTGATGGTAATAGCCCCATGTTTCATGCAGGAAAAAGGAGAAAACACCAAAAGCCAAGACAGAGACCAAAAACCTTTCCATCAGAGGTTTTGTCATTTTAAACAGTGAAGGGATGTCTTCTCCATAGTAAGTTCTACTCTAAAATCTTTTTGTCAGAAGTATGTCACCCCCACTCCCATTCCAATGGATACTAGATCACCGAACAGTTTTAGTTGAGCATATTACCCTGCCAAACAAAACTGAGGTTCCCACTGTAAAAATAAAAAGGAGAGTGGGTATTGGATTAGCACGTAACAGTATTTCTCACAGAAATTATCACCTTATACCATAGTACTAACACCTGAGTGTGACATGAGCTTGTTAGATCCATGCTACTCAGAGTGTCTGACTTTACTTGGCATTGACATCACCTGGGAACTTGTTAGAAATGCACGCTCTCAGGCCAAATGCCAGACCTGCTGAATCAGAATTTGTGCTTTTTTTTTTTAAGATTTTATTTATTTATTTTTGAGAGAGAGAGAGAGCGTGGGCAATAAACATGGGAGGGGGCAGAGGGAGAAACAGACTCCCTGCTGAGCAGGGAACCCGAGGTGGCTCCATCCCAGACCCCGGGATCACGACATGAGCTGAAAGCAGATAGATGCTTAACCGAATAGCCACCCAGGGACCCCCAGACCAAGCTTTCTAGCACTTCCCCACAATCAGGTAGTTTGTATGCACAACCAAGTTTGAAAGCCCTGAGTTCAATCAGTATCTTTGGTGTCAGGAGCAAACAAGGGGATCTCTGGCTCTTGCTACCCTGTCCTTGGTTTTGCCCAGCGCTCATCAGTGGTAAACTCTGCCGGGATGACTGAGTAAGTCATGCCAACCCAGGGCTGGGGGAGAGGTCCTCCCTGCTCCCTCACAGTCAAAAGCGACTCCCTGTCCTTTGACAACCCCTGTCCCTCTCAGTGTCTTTGCATCTCTTTTCTGTATCATTGCCAGTTTTGAACTTCCCTCATTGTTCTCTTGAATCTCAAAAAAAGTCTAGGATCTTATCTCATTCATCTCCACCCCATTGCCTGCCAACACCCAGCTGGGTGCTTTGCTAGGTTAAATTGATGGAAGGAAACCTTCTATACCTGGTTCCACCTTTTTTTTTTTCCACTGCTTTGACTCTTCATTTCCATGTCTTCTTAAAATAAAGCAACTCCCATAACTAACAAGGTAGTGTTTCCTTTCTGGATTTTCCTAGCATTGTTTTAAAATGACTGTGGTATTTGAATAAATTGAAAATGTAGTGCAGAGATTTCTCAAACATTTTTTTGGCAGCAGGGTTCTTTCTGCAAACATAGAAACTCAGTATGTGCTGAGATTTGAGGCAAACTGCTGTGCTTTAATGAAGCGGCGGAGGCCTGAATCCCAGTCATGGGCTTCCCGTGTAGAGCCCTCCTCCTCCTAGCGCCTAGAGTTCTTCATCGCTTTCACCATAGTCCGTTTGCATGAGGCCAAAGTTCCCATGACCCACCCATTCCCTCTTCAGTGCTGAAGACGACATTGGAAGAGGATGAAAAAGAAAATAAAAAAAACTGTGATAAATTCTGGCTAGTAAGAAATGCATATTGCAAATTACTCACTTTGTAAAGGAGGAAAGGAGTGTAGGCAAGTCTATACATGTTGAAACAATGCCTTTGTGAATTTTGAAACAGCCCCCCGTGATTTAATCATACTTTCTTTGGTAGAAGGTTCAAGTTATTCCAATGGCACAAATTCACACAGCACAATATAAATTAAGTGTCCTCATAAAAGCACAGGGATATCGATGATTAATATTAAACTGTAATTATTGAAAACATCATAGGCCTGAAATACTGTAAACGCAACTATATATCACTACACACCATGGGGTTAATCAAATAATTGATAATACTTAAGTTGATAATAACGAAGTTAAATGAATTTATATTTGAAAAAATCAAAAGTAGCAGCTCTTGAACCTTACCGATCACGATAGTTGTAGTAATCTTGTTGCTAGTAAGAAATCATACCCCCGACTGTCATTCACCCTGTGAGTGCAAGTCACCGATAGCAGTGAAGACTCAGGTGATAAGAAAGCCAACTTCCTCAAAATTGTTGGAAAGTACAACTACCTACAAGACACTGAGTGAGCAGGGAGTAGGGGAGTTGGGAAGCATGGCTCGGCTTTGTGAGGCATCCTCACATTTTTAGGTGGATAAATGAATTTAAACTCCTACAGACTTAGTAATGAGCTACTCTTAGTTTATGAATGTTTATGAATGCCAACACTTAGTGACTTCGATAACCCTCGCTTGCTGTTACTACAGCCCATAGTCCCATATCCTGATGAAAGTCTGAAGAACAGCTCCTCATTCTCTGGAAGAAAGGGTGACCTCTTATATTCATCAGGCTGGAAAACCACCCCAGTAGAGAGGAGGAGAGGCAGGATGGAAAAATGTTGTGCTTCCTCATTATGTCATGCTGCTGGAGATAGAAGTTTTCAAATCTCGCCAGATGGGCTCCTTCGATGGACTAGGCGTGACATTCATGTCCCTGCAAACTCGCCTTTGATGTGGTGTGACGTTTGGGGAAGCAACTGCCGGCAGTGCTGGGGGTTCATTAGCAGAGTCCTCGATGTCCGGGCCTGTCAGTGGAACGGCTTCTAAGTAAGGGTTCCTTAATGTGCTGGAGCTGCTTTACTCTTTGCTAAAAGACCAATTCCTTTTTTTTTTGCTTAAAGACCAATTTAAAAAGTGGTGCAGTTCTGCCATCACTCTCACCACCCTTGACTCTAACCATAGGAGCTGCCTGTGGGTCTCCTCGTGTTCTAAGGCCACTTCAAAGTGGCCCTGACTACGCACATGTGAGCAGCAGACAGTTTGTAAAGATGGCTGGTCATCTCCTGGGATTCTTGTACTTACCTGTGGCCATGACTCATGTGGGCGGGGCTGAGACCTGTACAGTGTCAGCAGCTGTGGGGAAAAGAAGGAGTCAGGAAGAGGTCGAGATGGACATGGGGCAACCAACCCTCTCGCAAAATGGAAGCCAGCAGATCAGTGATGAGCAACCAGGGGGAGCAGCACATGTCATCTTGACTCTTGCTAGCCTTACCTGAGGGTAACTCAGTAGCAAGCATGTGCTCTGAGACCTCTGGAATTAGAGGCAAGCTTGCTCCATGGTTACGGGTAGAGAGCCAGCCTTAGGAGAGCCATACTCTCTATGACTGGAGAGCCATACTCTCATGACTGGTAGAGCCATACTTCATGACTGAGATCTCATTGTCGTTGGCTCTCATGGCCCATCCCAGTAAAGGCTGATTTCTCTAAAGAAGGTGGCAAGTTGCCTCATCTAGTTCTGGGTTTAACTGACATACCTTACTTACATACTTCTTTTCAGAATGTCCATGAGAATCTATCCTAAATGATTTGCATAGGTTTCTGTCTTCCCATAAATGCATGAGAACCCCCTTGGAAACTCTGGGTCAAGATAGTTCAGAAATAGTGTTTATTCTCCAGGGTGGTTGGAAACATACCAGATAATTTGGGAAGGCCTGATGATTTTACTTAGACCTGGAAGTACATGGAAGAAGAGTGGGACCTCCTGGGCCATTAGAATTTCATGGGCTCTTGCAATAGTGATGGAACTGTAAGGCAGTGCTTTTCAGATTTTGCTCTGCATAAATATCAGCAGGTCTTGCATGGAGCCCAGGCTTCTCAAGTTTTAAGCTAAGCATCTTGGGCCAGTTCTTATGCTCGTTGGGAAAGACTTGCTGTGAAGTTTGGTTGTATAGCCTGCACAAGGGTGGTGTTAGCTGGTTTGGGGTCATCAGATAGAGAGTGTGTCTGAAATGACTCTGGGGCCAGGGGTGAGGTATACTTTTTGAGTCAGGTGGAGACAGGCAAGGACTTGGGGGATCTAGAGAAAGAGCTCAGGAAAGACTAACAACAGTGGTATGAATTACATTTGGGTTTGAGGATTTTGCAGGCACAGTCTCCCTTCCTTAAATGTTCCTTGAAAACTAGTCAAGCCTCAGTCGTAACTTCTCCTCAACACCCTAAATGAAATTTGTGTAGCGCCTCTTTGGTAATCCCTGTTAGAAGAAAATGTTTAAAAATATCTCATCCTGGATCCTCAAGGTAAAGTTTGCCACCTGATTCTAGATGACAAGCTCATTCCTCCAGTTTGAGAGATATACACGCATTGTCTGGCAGTTGCAGGATGGGGGGGTCAAAATGATTGATTGGGATCTGAAATTTCATGGGGCCAGTTGGAGTTTGAAAATATAGATATAATTCAATAAAAAGATGTATTTTTCAAGGCAAATCCCAATATAAATCTCAATGGCAGATATTAGAATCATTCTCATACAGTCAGGAACGACAGACACATTGCTCTACACCAAATTCACTATGATTTAATTTTGTTTTTGGAGGAGCTCGCCACCAAAATTTGATAAAGGAATGAAAGATAGTATAAAATTGGAGAGGAAGGAGCAAAATTATCATTGTTTTTGCAGGTGATACAGTTGTGCATTTGGAAAATTCAAGAAGATCAACTGAAAAACTGTTACAAGTACTTTAAGTGTATCTGCTAGAAGGCTAGATACAAAATGGAATATAGAAAATTCACATTAGCATCCCAACATATGTCACAATAACCAGTTAGAAGTTACATATGAAAGGAAAAAATTCCCATTTACAATAACAAAAGAAATGATAAGAATAAATATTACAAGGAATATGTGAGAACTATGTGAAGACATTGTTAAATGTTATGAAGAACATGGTGGAAAAAAAAGAACCTCCTGTGTTCTTGATAGAAAGACTCAACATTATAAAGATACAGGATCTCCTGTTAATCTGTAAATTTTAAGTCATCTCAATAAATAAAATAACAAGTTTTTAAAACTAGTTGAGTCACTTCTAACATTCATATGGTAAAAATAAAGGAGGAAGGATAGGCAATATTCATATAAAGAAAGAATAATTGCAAGGAGAATATAACTTTCTACATATTATACTTTGGGGAAGAGTAGACAAATGGATCCATGAACAGAATGGGAAATCAGGAAGAGATCCAAATTCAGGCAAAATATTATTTTATAATAAAGTTGGCATTTCTTATCAGTGGGGGTAAATAATATTGCTCATGAAATAAATAATATTGAGTGAATTCAGTGAGTCCCATGCAGGAAGAAAATGAAAGATAAAGTTGGACTTCCATTCTTTACCAAAAATCCAAATGGCTTAAAAGGTCAAACCATAAAACTCATAAAAATACTAGGATAAAATATAGGATAAGTTTTAAAATACACGTGCATTTTGGATGAGGGAAGCTTACAACTCAGGAGCTTTACAAGAGATTATTAATTTGATAGTTGCAAAATCTATTTTAAATGGCAAGATAAAATAAAGGGCAAAAATGTAAGCACTCTTAATATATAAAGATATCCCTCTAGCTTCTACAAGAAAACCACAAATCAAATGACAAATGGACAAACTACATAAGTAGAGACTTTCCAAAGAAGATAAGAAGACTTTTCAAAATAGGAAAATATACTTGCTCTACTCAGAATGGGAGAAATAGAATTTAAAAAGTACAATGGTATACCTTATTTTTAATTATCAGAGTTTAGTGATCAAAAGTTTGATAACACAGTGTGATTGATGGTGAAGCTGTGAAGAAACAATCACTCTCAATTATTTTGGGCATAAAATTGATATATTCTTTGTGAGGCAATTTCCCAGTACCTGTTTTAAATGTGCATACCCTTTGAGCCAGCAGTTCCACCATACACTGTGGATTTACTATAGAGACATACTTGCATTTGTACAAAAATGAGGACATATAGGGTTATTCTGTGCAGTATTTATTGTTATATAATAGTAATAAATATAACGAAAGCAAAGTTTTGGAAAAAAACCTCCTAAATTCCATCAATAGAACTGGTTGAATACATATGGAACAACCATAAATAGAATGAAATACAGTCACTAAAACACTAAGGCTGTTTTATAGGTGCTGAGATGAAATAATCTTGAAGATATATTGTCATATTAAAAAAAGCTACAGAATGTATATATGTATATATGGCATGCTAGCAGTTATGTGTATGTGTGTTTTGAAGTCTGTATCAATAAATCTCAAACATTTGGTCTCCAAGGGCCTTTACAATCTTAAAATTATTGAGGACCCTAATCAAGGGTTCTCAGTTGTCTTAGAATATTCTAGAAAGCCCAAGAATTCATAAAGCACACATTTCATTAGCGGTCAAAGGATGATGTAATCACATGTCATGTAGCCTCTGTAAAACTCCACTGTATACTTGTGAGAGAATAAAAGTGAAGCAGGTGAATAATGCCTTGATATTATAAGAATAGTTTTGATCTTATGGGCTCCCTGGAGAGGGTCTTGAGGACCGGTGGTCCCGCCATGGGCCACACCTTGAGAACCACCTGACCTACACACATATGTGATTTATATACATAGAGAAATTATGCATGAATACCCCTGAATGGGTAAAAAGTGAGGGAAAGGACACTGGGAGGACCAGGAACCCTGGTGGGAGAAAGATGTACTTTCACTGCATAACTTTTTTTTTTTTTTAAGATTTATTCATCCATTTGAGAGAGAAAGAGAGAGAGCATGGTAGGGAGGGGCAGATGGAGATGGGGAGAGAAAAACTCAAGCGAACTCCCCTTCAAGTGCTGAGTTGATGTGGGGCTTGATCCCATGACCCCGAGATCATGACCCCAGCCGAAATCAAGAGTCAGACGCTCAGCTGACTGAGCTACCCAGGCACCCGGGTCACTGCATTAGTTTTTGTAACTTTTAAATTCTGTACATATGTTAATGGTTACTTTTTTTTTTTTTACAAAGAAACTTTAAAGGATCTAAAGAAATGAATTGAAATGCAAACAGATTTATGAGCTATAGAATTGACTAGAGTCATGGGCTGGAGATTGATGTACATGAATATTTGTCACAGCATTATTTATAACAGTAGAGACTTGGAAACCCCACAAGTTCAAAGATAAATTGCCAAAAACAAATTATGGTACATCTACACATTGTAATTCTATGCGGTCATTAAAATCATAAATCCCTAGAATGTTCTGTGATATGGGAAAATGTCTACAATGTAATGTTAAGTTAAAAGTAGCAGGATATAACTTTGCATGAGTCAAATTGTAGTAAATTTTAAAACAATGGAAGGAAATATATCCACATTTTGAGTCATTATTTTTGGGTGGCGACTATGGGTTATTTAAACTTCTGAATTTTCCAAATTTCCTATAATTAATATGTATCGCTTTTATAAACAGAAAGAAAGTGCTATAAAGAAAGAAGGAAATGGGAAAGGATCCATTCCCAGGGCCATGAGGGGATGTGTAGCTTCTCTTGCAGTGCCGATAGAACAGTGAGGTATATTTGAGGGGTATCTTGCCCCCTGGCTGCTGTACGGACTCTGCCCAGTGGATGAACCCCATGTTCAGGATGTTTGGGCACATGCAGCACCAGCTGTGGAGGACTGATCTGCGTGGCTTGGCTGGGGAAGCAGGTGGAAGGGGAGGCAGAGGAACCCAATGAATAGGAAGCGGTGGTATATTTGCAACTTGCACAACACGTTAGTGCAAAGCTTAGCAACCTAAAATAACCAAAATCTTGTCGCTCTCACAAGTTAATGTGAGTCAAGATTTGACTCTTGGCTAAGTGTTTCTGGCGCAGGGCCTCTTCGGAGGTTACAGCGTCAAGATAGCAGGATCCACTTCCCAAGGTGACTTATTCACATGGCTGGCAAGCGCAGGGCCTGGCTGTTGGGAGGAATCTTTTGTCCCTTCCCACATGGACTCTCCATATGGCTTAAATATCTTGGGGCGCCTGGGTGGCTCAGTTGGTTAAGCCGTCTGACTCTTGATTTCAGCTCAGGTCGTGGATCTCAGGGTCTTGAGTTTGAGCTCTATGCGGCTCTGTGCTCAGCAGAAGTCTGCTTGAGATCCTCTCCCTCTGCCCCCACCCCTGCTCTCGCTTTCTCTCTCTCAGATAAATAAATCTTTAAATATCTGTATGACATGGAAGCTGACTTCCTCTCAGAGCAAGTGATCCAAGAAAGCCCTGTCTCTTATGACCAAACTCAGAAGTCACACAATATCATTGTTACATATCCTGTTGGTGACACTGGCCAGCCATATTTAGTGTGGGAGGACAAGGTACTGCGCGCTGCAAATATAAGGAGATGGGGCTATCTTTGAAGCTGTATAGATACCACTGGTGGACACTTGCTATTCAAAGTAATAGGCAAGCCTCTGTGGTTGGCTAGCTTCCCATGACCAAGCATCCTGGATTGGTGGAGGTTTGAGGGTCTCTGTTCTGCAGAATAAGAACTGATTAGCTGGGCCATACTGAGATTCTACCAAATCATCAGGAACCTTTAGGTAGGGTTTGAAATCCTGGGGGAAGGAAAGGAGGTATACATAAGGCTCTTCCCTTATGCAGCTAGATAGCTCTCCGTGTTTGCAGGATTGCTGTCAAGTTCTGGGGTTCTAGGTGTTGGTTATTGGAATTATAACCTTGCATCCTGGCTGATTTGGATCAGCAGATATGTAACTTTTATTTTCAGAGTCTTGAAATGTCTGCAGAATATGAATATTGCAACATCCAAATTGCCTGTGTATGTGGAAACCTGCTGTAGATAGAGGTCATATCAGACCACATGTTTAGATTTGTAGCTTTGAAAATATGGTCCTAGGTTTTCCAAAGTGCTGGCCAAATCCACCTGGCTACTCCGTCTCCCAGTCAGCACAGAAGGGAAAGCAGGGGACTCTGGGGTCAGTCCCCTGACAACAGGGTGAGCAGTGCTGGGGGTCGGTGCCTCTAGGCTTAGACAACAGTGTCTACACAGAACCTAGGCAGAGTCAGTGCCAGGAAGGACCAGTGAGAGGGACCAGCGTATCTTAATTTGATTTGCCAGGAGCAAAGTCCATCCCAAATTTGCTCAAAAGTGAAGGTATTTTGGGGCACCTGGGCACAGCGGCTAAGCATCTGCCTTCGGCCCAGGGTGTGATCCTCGGCGGCTAGGATCGAGCCCCACATCAGGCCTCCACTATGAGCTCAGCTTCCTCTCCCACTCCCCTGCTTGTGTTCTCTCTCGCTATTGCTCCTAAGCGAATAAATAAATAAAAAATCTTAAAAAAAAAAAAAGTGAAGGTATTTTTTAACTTCTTTAAGGACCTCCACACTGTTTTCCAAAGTGGCTGTACCAACTTCGTATTCCCACCAACAATGTGCGAGGATCCCCTTTCTCCACATCGTCTCCAACATTTGTTGCTTCCTGCCTTGTCAATTTTTGCCATTCTAACTGGTGTAAGGTGGTATCTCGTGTGGTTTTGATTTGAATTTCCCTGATGGCTAATGAGAGATTTTGAACATTTTTTCATGTGTCTGTTAGCCATTTTTTGTATGTCTTCATTGGAAAAGTGTCTGTTCATATCTTCTGCCCATTTTTTGATTTGATTGTTTGTTTCCTGCATTGAGTTTGGAGAAGTTCTTGTAGATCTTCATTTATGGAACGTAAAAAGTAGGAAGATCGGGTAGAGAAGAAAGAGAAGAAGGAAGGGGGGGTAAACAGAAGGGGAATGGAACCATGAGAGACTATGGACTCTGGGAAACAAACTGAGGGCTTTAGAGGAGGGGGTGGGGGATTGGGATAGGCCGGCATGGGTATTAAGGAGGGCATGTATTGCATGGCACTGGGTGTTATACCCAAGTAATGAATCATGGAAACTTTTACATCAAAACTAGGGATGTAATTGTATGATGACTAACATAATAAAAGAATGATTATAAAAGAAGGTTTATTGGAAACCATCAGTCCTCAAGAAAGGGGGCATGCCAGTGCCCCACTAATAACATGACTCAAATGTCAGTGTCACACAGTCCCTGCTACCTAGTTCAGATTTTGGAGTGGGAAGCTGATTGGTTTCATCTAGCCTGGGGACTGGCCTCTCTTGAGTCAAATGTTTGACTCTCTTCTAATCAGCCATGGCCATGTAGCCTGCACCTCATGATAATTAGTGATGCTCTGTGTGGGCTGTGGACCCAATCAGAAAGAAGGGTGCTGGGGAAAGGTGGGCATCCTTGGTCATTATCCCTGGGAGAGGACTGGGGACATAGCTGAATCGGCATGGGACTCTCGTGATTGGGGAAGGCAAACAACGGAAAGCAGACTGCAGAGAAAGGGGATTGCCTGGAAGATCAGGGAAGCTAAGCCCAGCCCTTAGGAAAGAGGATAAGGTGTGGCTTGGCCACAGGAGCAAAAACAAAATAACATTTATTTGAAATAAGATTTAAAGTGTGAGAGGGGGATTAGCATGAATGTCAGTTCTGATCTTAATTCTTCTTAAGTAGAACCAGGGTTGGTCAATAAACTGAGTAGGCCGGAGTCAAAGAGGTTCAGCCAGCCCAGTCTGGGTAAGAAAGGAAGGAAATCAGGCACACAGGCCCAGGAGGACAATGGAGCGTGAAATGATGGATCAGGATAGGACTTGGCCAGTGGGAAGTGTTACTGTGATTATTCAATTAGCTGTAACCCATTGCTCAGAGATTATCTTGCCCATGGTCCATATATATTTGATCTATCCCATGGATGTGACTAGGCTCTAAGATACCAAAGCCTTCCTTGATGCCACTAAAGTCACAGGCCAGGGTGCCAACCTGTGTTGGCTGGAAATCAGAAGAACTAAAATGGAATGGATACTGTGCATTGCTGTGGAGCTCTTTAAAAGGCTTTTTGAGAAGAATAGATTGATCACCAAATTATTCCCAAATTTTATTTTCATCTTCCTTACCCAAAAGGATATAAAAGACCCTGAGAAAATATTAGATAGCAGCAGGTGATAAGACCAACAGGTGTTAGTTATAATAGCTCACGCCTCTTTCTCCCTAATGTATCTGCTTTGGCAAACATGGGGATTGCTGTGAACTACACAGGAGCGAACTGTTGCCTCTGATCTCTCTGGTTGTCACTCCTCTCTTCAGGAAATGTGAGATTGTTTATAGTTTCCAGGGAGAGAGCGGTTACCTCTCTGTGGCTGTGAAGGGCTTTTTCTGTGGCCTCTCCTATCATGCTTGGGACAGAGAAGCAGGGGAGCTCTTCCGCTTTTTTTTCTGCAGTGACTTACGTACAGACTCAGAGGTTGTGTTTCTGGATGGCAACGGGGCTACCCATTGGCTGTGGATCCCAAGAGAATTAGGTCATTTTCCTCTGGGTGGCCTCTGCCCTAGACCCTTCCCTGGTCTGAGTCAAAATAATGCAGTACTTGCAGGTTTCCTCCTTCTCTGGGAGCCAGGAAGGCCAAGCCGCTAGGTATTTTGACTCTACCTTGTGGGGCCTCTCATGTAGGGTAGAACCATATGGATATGTCCATCCAGAGTTGTGGAAAGGGAATGACACGGCCACTTCCAGGCTGGAGTATTAGTTGTTGGGTGCAGGCCGGGCTGGTAATGGCTCCGTTTCAGCCTGGGTTCCTAACTGTGATGATCAGAACCCTGCTCACCTGAAATGGACAGAGAACATGAGAATAGATTTCAGTGTTTTTAAGTTACTGAGATTTGTTGTTGTTGTTACAATAACCTGTATCCTCAATACTACACTTTTTTTTTTATAGGAATCAGATGCTATTATTATTGGTTATACAAAAACCATTTAAAGTCATTTGTAAAAAGAAAAATAAATCACCTCACAAACTCTGCCACCCTAATAAGTCTGATTTTCAGTGTTTTACTCCAGGGTTTTTGTTTTGTTTTATTTTTAATATTTGTAAACTTTTGCTTAGTTGTAGTGTAGGTATATGAATTCAATTTTGTATTTTTTTAATTTAATTTTATCAGGTGCCTGGACAGCTCAGTTGGTTAAGTGTCCTAATTCTGATTTTAGCTCAGGTCATGATCTCAGGGTCATGAGATCAACCCCATGTCTGGTTCTACACTCAGGAGGATCTGCTTGAGATTCTCTCTCCCCTCTGCCCCTCCCCCTGCTTACATGCTCTCTAAATACATACATACATACATACATAAAATCTTTAAAAAATTTAATTTTATCATGGCATCTGATGACAGGAACCTTAACTACTTTATTTACCACAGTGTGTTTCCTTAGCACTTCATGCAAATCCATGCACACAGTAGGTACCTAATAAACAATGGTTGCATTAGGTAACTTTACTCTCCTTAGTATGATTATTATTAGAAGACACCTTATGTGTATGAGCGGTCAGCAATTGCAGGCTATCGATTCAAAGCTCAGGTGTGTCTAGTGGCAGAGACATTTTTAAAATAAGTTTTTGTTTTATTTTAATTTTTCTCTGGCTAGCATTAGGTCCAAGCTCATTTCCTGTTCCCCTGCAGGTTCATTGTCTCCTCTAGTACCTCCGTTAACTCTGGTCCCCAGTCTTGGATGAGACCCTTTAGCCAACTGGAGACTCTCGCACAGAATTTCAGCATGGATGTGTGTGTCTAAAGACTATACCTGGTCCTTCTAATTTGATACATGAGCCCAGAGAATCAAGGGTTTTCCTAAGGGTCTTAGAGCCCTTAAGCAAGGCTTTGATTGAAGCGGCAGGTTTCCTAACTACAAACTTATGTTCATTTGAATGTTTCTTCTAGGTCCCAATTCTGATCTGACCCAGGTAAGCTATTTGGAGTTGTGGGTTCCAACATTTTAGCCCGAATATCTTATAATGCCTAACTTCAGCTTGACTTCCCTGATTTTTCTCCTACCTTCTTTTCTCCTTCTCTTCCTTGTTTCTCCTGCTCCTCTTCTTGTTTTCCTTCTTTCCCTCTTTCCTCCTCCCTCCTCCTCCTCCTCCTTCTCCTCCTTCCTCCCTGACCAACTGGATGCCTGACTTAATTAACCCTGTAAGTCACCATCAGGTTTTTTGCAATTGCGAGATGTGTTTTGCCTTAAGTCACATTGCTTGGATTTGAGATGAGTTTTTATTACTGTTTCCTGAGAGAATTCAAACCCCTTCTTAACTGAGTTTGTCCACTTCTCCATTTTCAGAAATTGGGAGTTTCCTGGAGGGGGTCCTGGTGCTCACTGTACAATTTGGCCCTCTTTCCTCTCTCTTGGTTCGAGCAATGCACCGAACGAAGTATTGATTTCAGTCTTGGTAGTTTATAGGTTTCCAGGAAGGCATCCATCTCTTCCAGATTATGTAATTTATTGGCATAAAGCTGTTGATAAAAGTTTCTGATGATCCTTCCTATTTCATTGATGTTGCTTCTGACCTCTCCCTTTTCATTCATAATTTTGTTAATTTGGGTCCTTTCTCTATTCTTTTGGATAAGTCTTGCCAGTGGTCTGTCAATTTTATTGATTCTCTCAAAGAATGAGCTTCTAGTTCTGTTGATCTGCTTACTGTACTCCTGATTTCTAATTCATTGATTTCTGCTCTAAAATCCTAGATCACCGGGATCACGCCCTAAGCCGAAGGCAGACGCTCAACTGCTCTGCCACCCAGGCGCCCCTATTAACATATTTTTATCTATATGTCTCTTTATTCTGGTTAAGAGTTGGCTTGTATATCTTGCTGCTCCCCTGTTGGGGGCATATATATTTATAATTGTCATCTCCACTTGTTGGATACATCCTTTAAGAATAATATAGTGCCCTTCTGCATATCTAACTATAGTCTTTAAAATCCAATCATGTCTGATATGAGAATTGCTACCCCAGCTTTCTTTTGAGGTCCACTAATTTGGCAGAAATTAAAAATTCTATGAGCCAAATGCAGTCAAAACTAGAGGCTCTGACGGCCAGGGTGAATGAGGCAGAAGAACATATCTGCGAATTGGAGGATGGGTTAGTAGAAGAAAAAGTTAAAATAGAATCTGGACTCAAAAAAATCCATGCTCAGGAATGTAGGTTACGGGAGATTACTGACTCAATGAAACGTTCCAATATCAGAATCATCGGCATCCCTGAGGGGGTGGAGAAAAACAGAGGTATAGAAGAGATATTTGAACAAATTGTAGCTGAAAACCTCACTAATCTAGTGAGGGAAACAAACATTCGTGTCCAAGAGGCAGAGAGGACCCCTCCCAAGCTCAACCACGACAAACCTACGCCACGTCACGTCACAGTCTGATTCGCAAATATTAGATCCAAGGATACAGTATTGAAAGTGGCCAGGGCAAAGAAATTTCTCACGTACCAAGGCAAAGTTATCAGAATTACGTCAGACCTGTCTACACAGACCTGGAATGAGAGAAAGGGTTGGGGGGGCATTTTTAAAGCTCTTTCAGAGAAAAACATTCAGCCAAGGATCCTTTATCCAGCAAGGCTCTCAATCAGAATGGATGGAGAAATAAAGACATTCCAGAATCGCCAGTCATTGACCAATTTTGTAACCATGAAACCAGCGCTACAGGAGATATTAAGGGGGGTTCTATAAAAGTAAAAAGGCCCCAACAGTGATACAGAACAGAAAGTCACAATCGATAGAAATAAAGACTTTACTGGCAACATGGCATCATTAAAAGCATATCTCTCAATAATCAGTCTCAATGTAAATGGTCTAAATGCTCCCAATAAATGCCACAGGGTTGCAGATTGGATAAAAAGACATGGCCCATCCATTTGCTCTCTACAAGAGACTCATTCTGAACCTAAAGATACATTTGGACTGAAAGTAAAGGGATGGAATACCATCTTTCATGCCAAAGGACCTCAAAAGAAAGCTGGGGTAGCAATTCTCATATCAGACAGATTGGATTTTAAACTAAAGACTGTAGAGAGACACAGAAGGGCACTATATTATTCTTAAAGGATGTATCCAACAAGTGGATATGACAATTATAAATATATATGCTAACAGGGAGCAGCAAGATATACAAGCCAACTCTTAACCAGAATAAAGAGACATATAGATAAAAATATGTTAATAGGGGCGCCTGGGTGGCAGAGCAGTTGAGCGTCTGCCTTCGGCTTAGGGCGTGATCCCGGTGATCTAGGATTGAGCCCACATCAGGCTCTTCCGCTATGAGCTGCTTCTTCCTCTCCCACTCCGCCCGCCATGGTTCTCTCTTGCTGGCTGTCTCTATCTCTGATCGAATAAATAAATAAAATCTTAAAAAATATGTTAATAGTAGGGGACCTCAACACTCCACTATCAGCAATAGACAGAGCACCGGAGCAGAAAACCAACATAGAAACAAGAGCTTTGAATGCCATACTAGACGAGTTGGACCTCATAGATATATATAGAACACCACACCCCAGAACCAAAGAATACTCATTCTATTCTAATGCCCACGGAACATTCTCAAGAACAGACCATGTTTGGGACACAAAACAGGTCTCAACTGATACCAAAAGACTGAAATTATCCCCTTTGTATACTTCCTCAGCACAACCGCGCTCTGAAATTGGAACTCAATCCACAAGGAAAATTTTGGAAGAAACTCAAACACTTGGAGACTAAGAACCATCCTGAACTCAGGAATGATTCGATAAACCGGAAATCAAAAATCAATTTAAACAATTTATGGAGACCAACAAGAATGAAAATACAACGGTCCAAAACCTATGGGATACTGCAAAGGCAGTCCTAAGGGAAATACATAGCATTCAAGTCTCACTCAAAAAGAATAGAAAAGTAAAATGCAGTTTTTATATTCTCACCCAAGAAGCTGGAACAGCAACAGAGGGACAGGCCTAATCCAGACGAGGGAAGCAAGTGATCAAGATTAGAGCAGAAATCAATGAATTAGAAATCAGATACAGTAAGCAGATCAACAGAACTAGAAGCTCATTCTTTGAGAGAATCAATAAAATTGACAGACCACTGGCAGACTTATCCAAAAGAATAGAGAAAGGACCCAAATTAACAAAAAGGTATGAATGAAAAGGGAGAGGTCAGAAGCTAACATCAATGAAATAGGAAGGATCATCAAAACTTTTTATCAACAGCTTTATGCCAATAAATTACATAATCTGGAAGAGATGGATGCCTTCCTGTAGAAACCTATAAACTAATGAACCAGAGCAAGGAAGAAACTGATTTTTAAACAGGCCAATTAATTATGAAGAGATGTGAGTCAGTGATAAACAGCCTTCCAAAAACAAAACCCAGGCCCAGATGGTTTTCCTGGGGAATTCTACCAAACATTCAAAGAAGAAATAATACCTATTCTTCTAAAGCTGATTTCAAAAAATAGAAAGCAGAGAAAGCTCCAAGAGCTGCATGTTCTATGAGGCCAATATTACCCTTGATCCCCAAAACAGGAAGCCAAAGACCCCATCAAAAAGGAGAATTACAGACTGATTTCCTTAGTGAATATGGCGCCAAAATCCTCAACAAGATCCTGGCTAATAAAGAATCCAACAGACAATTAAAAGGATTATCCATCTATGACCAAGTGGGATTCATCCCTGAGGATACAAGGGTGGTTCCAACATTTGCAAATCGATCGGGTCTTAGATTTTATCCAGAAAGAAAAATTCAGAAATCATATGATTCTCTCCAATAGATGCAGAAAAGACATTTGACAAAAATACAGCATCCTTTCCCGACTAAAACCTTCTTCAGAGTGTAGGGATAGAGGACATTCCTCAATCTCATAAAAACCATCTATGAAAAGCCTACAGCAAATCATCTTTCAAGTGGGGAAAAGCTGGAAGCACTCACTTAAGTCAGAGACACGACAAGGATGCCCACTCTCGTCCACTTATTGTTTCAACATAGTACTAGAAGTCCTGGGCAAGCAGCAATCAGACAACAAAAAGGGATAAAAGAGTATCCCTGGCGAGAGAAGAAGTCAAAATGCTCTCTCTTCGCAGATGACATGATACTCTATATGGAAAAACCCAAAAGAATCCACGCCCCAACTATTAGAAGTTATGAGAGCACATCAGTAATGTGCCGGGATACAAAATCAATGCTCAGAAATCAGTTGCATTTCATACACGAACTTGAGACTGAAGAAAGAGAAATTAGGGAATCCATCCATTTACAATAGCACCAAAAACCATACGTAACCTTGGAATTAACTTAACCAGAGCGTAAAGGACCTATATTCGTGAAACTATAAATCACTCTTGAAAGACACTGAGGAAGACACAAAAGATGGAAAAATATTCCATGCTCATGGATCGGAAGAATTAACATAGTTAAAATGTCCATGCTACCCAGGGCAATCTACACTTTCAATGCTATCCCGATCAAAAATACCGACATTTTTCAAAGAACTGGAACATAAAATAGTCCTTAAATTTGTATGGAACCAGAAAAGGCCCCGAATCACCAAGGAACTGTTGAAAAGGAAAACAAAGCTGGGGCATCACAATGCGGATTCGAGCTGTACTACAAACTGCTGATCACAAAGACAGCATGGTACTGGCACAAAAACTAGACACATAGACCAATGGAACAGAATAGGCAACCCAGAAATGGACCCTCAGCTCTTTGGGCAAGCTAATCTTTGACTAAGCAGGAAAACAGTCCGGAAAAGTACATCTCTTCAATAAATGGTGCTGGAAAATTGGACAGCTATATGCAAAAAGAATGAAACTTGACCACTCTCTCACACCATACACAAAGATAAACTCCAAATGGATGAAAGACCTCGATGGGAGACAGGAATCCATCAAAATCCTAGAGGAGAACATAGGCAGCAACCTCTACGACATTGGCAAAGCAACCTTTTCATGACTTAATCTCCAAGGCAAGAGAAACAAAGATATGAAATGAACTTGTGGGACTTCATCAAAGATAAAAAGCTTCTGCACAGCCAAAAACAGTCAAGAAAAACTAAGAGGCAGCCCACAGAATGGGAGAATATATTTGCAAATGACGCTACAGATAAAAAGACTGTATCCAAGATCTACAAAGAATTTCTCAAACTCAATCGCGAGAAACAAATAAACAAATCATAAAATGGGCAGAAGATATGAACAGACACTTTTCCAATGATGACATACAAATGGCTAACAGACACATGAAAAAATGTTCAAAATCATTAGCCATCAGGGAAATTCAAATCAAAACCACACTAAGATACCACCTTATCCTTAGTTAGAATGGCAAAACTGACAAGGCAAGAAGCAACAATTGCTGAGAGATGTGGAGGGGATCCCTACTACATTGTTGGTGGGAATCCAAGTTGGTACAGCCACTGGAATACAGTGTGGAGGTCCCTTAAAAAGTTAAAAATTGAGTCTACTCCTATGCACCCAGCCATTGCACTACTGGGTATTTACCCTCAAAGATACAGCGTGTATGAAAGAAGGGCCATATGCACCTGATGTTCATAGCAGCATTGTCCACACATAGTAAATCGTGGAAGGAACCGAGATGCCCTTCAACAGATGACTGGATTAAGAAGTGTGGTCCATATATACAATGGAATATTCTCAGCTATCAGAAAGAATGAGTTCTCAACATTTGCTGCAACATGGACGGCACTGGAGGGAGATAATGCTAAGTGAAATAAGTCAAGCGAGAAAGACAATTATCATATGATTTCCTTCATCTATGGAACATAAGAACTAGGAAGATCAGTAGGGGAAAGAAAGGATAAAGAAAAAGGGGGTAATCAGTAAGTGGAGAATGAAGCATGAGAGACTATGGACTCTAGAAACAAACTGGGGTTTCAGAGGGGAGGGAGGGGGGAATGGGATGGACTGGTGATGGGTGGTAGGGAGGGCACGCATTTGCTTGTGCACTGAATGTTGTAGCACCAACTAATGAATCATCAACTTTGCATCAGAAACCAGGGATGTACCTTATGTGACTAACATAATATAATAAAAAACATTTAAAAAAAAAACACGTGTTTTGGAAACACCGGTCTAAATTTAACATAAAATTTGGTCCAAAAATGCATAGGACGATGTACAAGGAGGTGGCACTGCTGAGAGGCAGACAGTCTTGGCAATGATCCTGTTAACAAAATTGTTGAGTAATTAAAATGTACTCCCAAAGATAGTGGACAGAACACATGTCTTATTCCTCCCAAAACCTCATTAAGGATCCGATAGGGCAGAGGAGGGGTTCATCAGCAGACCAGAGTGCTCAACAGAGGGAAAAGAGGAAATCATTTGATACGTATTGACTGAAAACAGATGAAACTGCATCCTAGATAATACACACAGAGTTGGCCAGAAATGAGGAAGGAGTGAGGCGCCGCAAACCCAGCGGGGGCCAAGTACAGTGGGACCTGGGTCGAATGGGGAGACAAGCACAGAGTTTCCTAATCAGCCTGCTCCCAGACTCACTGGAACATGGGGTGGGTTCCAAGGAGCACAATGGAAGAAACACCAAGATTAAGAAAAGATCCCAGTGGAATTTGAGAAAATGCTGCATTTACAAAACAAGACCAGGGGTGCCATTTGTTTTTAATATCAGAGGACAATAAAAAGATCTCTTTGAAAATCAAAAATATAATTTCTCCAAAGTAAAAATAAATAAATAGAATCATTAGAAGATAAAGTCAAGGACTACTCTCAGAAGGTAAAACAGAAAAAAAAAAAGCCAAAGTGATTGATGCAAAATATAATAGTAAGGATAAGGATACAGTGGTCAATTCAGAAAGTCTAAGATTCAACTGACAGAGTTTCTAAAAAGAACGTAATGTCAAGGAGGATGAAAGAATTGCCCCACATCCAGATATGTGAGCACCAAGCCTCATACAAGCTCAGAAAAACTATCAAGGCGGGGGCAGGGTATGTTTACTTACAGAAAGAAAAACATTCGGGTTGACAACATATTTCTTATCAGGAACACTGGATGCTAGAATATAACAAGAATATCTTAAAGGCTGAGGAAAAAATCTTTTCATCTAGAGTTTTATAATCAGGAGAATTGAGGAATCGAAAGTGT
>NW_024426774.1:23309486-23344206 GCF_017311325.1 Ursus maritimus | reverse complement strand
TTCTCATTTCCACCGTTAGAGATTCTATATTCTCATTAACATTTTCGTTAATACGTTTTTCAAGTCTACACATCATCTTGACCATTGTTACTCTGAATTCCATTTTGATAATTTGGTTATATCCATATCCATTAGTTCTGTGACAGAGGCCACAGACTCATTGTCTTTTCTTTGCTGGGGGGGATTTCTCCTTCTCGTCATTCTGATGAGGAGAGGTTGTGGGGTTGTCCAGAGGCCAAATTATTGACTGGGACCCTTGTTTTGTAGGGATCTTAGGGATGTGGGCTTCTTGATTAAAGATTTTATTTATTTATTTATGTGGCAGCCAACCAGTGAGAGAGGGAACAGAAGCAGGGGAGTGGGAGAGGAAGAAGCAGGCTCCCAGCGGAGGAGCCCGATGAGGGACTCCTTTCCGGAAGGCCGGGATCACGCCCTAAGCCAAAGATAGTTGCTCAATGACTGCGCCACCCAGGCCCCCCAGGTTTTGGGCTTTTGATTTTTCAGCCTGCCTTCTGGGGGAGGGGTCTGCCGCGCCAATACTCAGGCAACCCTGTTTGGGTAGAGTGTCCGTGTCCCCTGCGAGGGGGGATGGGGATGGGCACGCTGTGAGCCAGTGTTTCCAGGCTTTTTTTCCTCTGGCATCTTTCCCTGGCGGTTTGCTGTGCCTCTTCTGAGAGTCAGAGCAGCAGCGGCCGAATCTCAGCCTCTGTCTCAGAACAGAGGAATCGTGGACCGTTCTCCACTGATGTTCTGGCCACTTTAACTCTGTTACTGTTGGTGCTGCTCAACCCTGCAGCGTCCCGGGATGTGTGCCCCACACCTGGCATGTCAGCCCTCACTTTCAGGGCCGGCGCGTCTCTGTCCTTTGTGTTTCTAACACCGCCAGCCGCCCCGCGCACTCCAAAGCTCCGGCCCTCAGTCTGGTGGCGCGCTTTCCCCGGCTCACGGTCTCCGCTCTCTCGCGGGTGCTGGTCCTCGATTCCGCCCGCTCCCCCGTGCAGGTGGCTACCGCTTCCCAGCGCCTGAACGCGGCAGCTCCCTCCCCCTTCCATTTATCTTCCGATATCTGTGTGCGGTTTCACGGCTTCCGGCTTCGTACCTCAATACTCAGCGCTGGAGATGTTCATTTGTAGAGATCCAGATGCATCTTCCTGCGTCTCAGGCTGATTCCGTGGATGTTCAGGCTGTTCTGGTACCTATCCAACTCGACTCGGGACAAGCTGAAAAAGGGGTCCCCTACTCCTCTGCCATCTTAACTCAGAGATCCCAAAACACGTTTTTTTCAACAGTATTAATGCATTCTGCTTTTTAAAACTTTCCTAGGTATGAACCTACTCATTTCTGAGTTAGTGTTTCTCCTTTTACCAAGGGTCAGTATGTACCATGTGATAAATAATCTCGGTTTTCTGGAACTTCTCCAAATCCTGACTTTCCAGAGGTCTAGCCAGAATCACAAAATCTAGAGTGATAGCTTTGTTCTGAGCATTGCTGTCCCCAAGCCTCCACTTGTCTTTTCCACTGGAATGTTCCCTCTGTTTTCCTGTACCCGGCCTGTAGTCTCCTCCCATACACCCCTCCCAAGCTTGAGGGCTAGATTGGGCCTTATTGTATCAGTATCCTTCTTCTAACAGAGTCTGCCTAGAGGCCTGCTGAGGGAGGTGGTCTCCGGGCCCTGTTGTACCATGGGCCCCTCCCTGCTCCCCCATCACAGCTGATTATATGAGGCTTGGCCATGACCCAAGGAAATCCAATCTATAGATATGACAGCAGCCTTTCAGGTGATTTTGCCTTGTTTTACCTTATCAGACTGATGGAGACTAAATTGGATACCTGATGCTGTATTAGCTGTTAGGTGTTGCAGAGAGGGTGGAGGGGGTGCAGAGTCTGAAACACATGAAAGGAAGCAGACACAGGTGCAAGCTGAGTCATGTCAATGGTGGGGCATTGATGAGTGACAAAACAGGATAAGGCAGTGCCTTGGGCCCCAAGTGGCCTTCATCTGTCCTCAGACTCTTGGAGGTGGGTCGTGCTATGGGGCTATTCTCCGTATGAAGTCTCGCTGGAAAGTTTTTCCTGATTACAGTGAGGTCTGGCCAATGGCTAGGAGTCTTTTTTCCTTCATCTTGTCTGCATTCTAATCATTAGCCTCTCATTGCTTGGGAGTACTGGAAGAAAGTTTTAGAACCCAGTCCAGGGTGAAACAAACCCAGAGGTGCTGTTCAAAGGCTGTGCGCTCTGTGAAGCTGCCATTGCAACCCCAGGGATTGCATTTTGAATACTATAGAGATTCCTCACAAGATGTGGCCCATGCCTACGTTTTGGCTTTTAGACCCATCCTCTTACTCCTACTGGATTAGAAGAGTTTGAGGACCATGGCTGGTGCACCATTATGTCCTCCGAAGTGCCCGGAGTGGGGATAACACATAAGAACTCATCACCAAATGTTTGCTGAATCAGTGCATGAAAAGCTGGAAGGGCAAGAAAAGGAGAGAGCAGTGGAGAAAAAGATTTTAACAAATACGTATGGAAATTTCTAGGTATTATTTATTCTGCTAAGCACATGGATGCATAAATTCATTTAACAAGACTTTTTTTTTGGCACATGTGCTACGTATTAAGTGTGAGATATACAAAGAAAGATAAGATACAACCTTTCTTCTTAAGGCATCCTCAATCAAATGGGAGAGAGTTTATAAAGTAATTATTATGATACAGTGAATGTTGTGTTCTGATAGTTCTCTGATAGAAAGGAAAAGAGAATCCAATATATGAACAAGGAAGTCTTCACTGAAAGGAAAGAGAGTTAAGCTTCTACTATGTGTCTGCCCTCTGCATAGATTAACTCAGTTGCTTCTCGGAGTGAGGTTTCCATGGTCTGTCTAATACATCCTTTGTTCATCTTACTGGTGAGGAAACAGGCTTAGGGAGATGCAGGCTGAGCCCCGGGTCCCACGGCCAGCAAGTGATGGAGGCCATCCGGTTCCTCTGACTTGAAACCCTGCTGTTTTCTCGAGTGTTGGATACCTGCCACAGGTAACTGCTCCCAGAGCTTAACACGGCTCAGACATAAGATTGGAGGCCAGAAAACACAGCGTTTGATTGAAGAAGATTGTTCTGACTATAACTAACACCCTTGGGGCCTTTAGGTGAAAACAAACCCGCTGTTTATTGGCCTCATAAGACTCTTTTAGCCTCAGCAGCTGACTTCTGTTCCAAGGAGGCCTGGTTTTGTCGTCTAGCACCTGGCCCTCGACCATTGTGGCCAGGCCCCAGCTGCTGGGCCCAAAGGGAGGTGCGTCCACAGGCTCCAACCTGCAGCTTCCCCAGCTGCTCTGGACCTGGCCTTGGCCGCAGCTCCGCCTGTACAGATTTCTTTTCTTGTCAGAAACCTGCTGACTCTGTTTTGTTTTGTTTTTGTGTTTGTTTTTGTTTTTAGTCCTGGATACTTAAGTTCAGCAAGGGGCCTGGAAGAAGGAGTAAAACATTTATCCATCATTGGTGATGTCATTACCAAAAAGTAGTTGGCAGTTTCTAGGCCAAACTCTTGCTGGGGCCAGTCTGGAGCACAGCCTGGCTCCAGGACCAAGGAAGATGGAGAGGCAGGCTGGAGGAGAGGGGCCCTGAGGGATTGTGCCTTGAGGGGCTGCAGAGCCCCCTGTGGCTGCCGGTCAGGAGGCATCCAGATAGGCATAAGGCAGGGGCCTTGCAGTGGTGGGGCGGGAGACACAGGCCCCAAGTGCCATTCTAAGGGAACCTGAGAGCGAGGGTACAAAGTCACCACTTGCTTTTCTTGCTGTCCCAGTGAGTGCCTCTGGAGGAGGGGTGCTGCGGGGAGGGCACAGCTGCCCAGGCCCTTCCTGAGGATTCGTGGAGCCCTCTTGAGCACATTCAGTCCCCACCTTCACCTCTTACGACCGCTCTGAGTGTATGTCTCGGTGGAGGAGAAAAGCTCATGCTGCTCCAGGGAAGACAGGAATGTATGTAGAGGTTAGGAGCCTGGGCCTGAAAATGAGGACAGGCGCCTTTCCACCCCCACCCCTGTCCCGTTTGCATGAGCCTGGGCAAGGAACTAAGAGTCTCTAAGCTCCAGCGATCTATACGACAGGGCTGATGCTGCCTCCGCAGTCATTTGTTTGAAGATTTCACGAGCTAATGTTTAAAGGGCATAAGATAGGGTACAGGTGCTCACTGACTGGTGGCTATTACGTGAGTGAAGGACCCTTTGTCCTCCGTCCTCAGTGGGCCCCAGACTGAGGGTTCATGTATGTTAAACCCTCTGTATGAACCCATGCTTTCTTCCCCTTCCTGGGTTTTGGTGGGTTTTACTGATCCAAAAATACTGAGCTTAAGGGTTTCTCTCCTACTTGAACTTTCCCTGACCTCCACCAGGCTGAGTCAGTTGCCCCTCCTCTGGGCTTCATAAATTGCCTCATATCCCACATTGTTTTGGAATGATCTGTGCATGTGTTTTTCTGTCCCTTTAGGCAGTAAACTCCAGGAGGGCAGGGACTATATTTTTCTCTTTGTATTCCAGCATCACTCACAGAATGTGCTGGAGAAAGGTCTAATATGAGAAGAACTGAATTCAAGGTGCAAGGTTGTCCCTTTCTACAGATCAAGGCCCAGGTGCCTGCTGGAGGAAGTAGTCTTCATAGCGTTGATCATGCCTCTAACCAAACAGGATCCAGAGGGGAGCAAATTCTTATTCCTGCATTGCTTGTCAGAGCTGGGAATGACTCTGGGGGCTTTAGGCAGATCTAAGCCATTAAAGGGAAGAGAAAAAAAACGAGAGGAGAAAAAAACAAGAAAGAGGAAGAGGAAACAAAGATTTCTAGGGTCCATGATAGATCTTTGACGGTTGGGCAAAAAAAAAAAAATAAAAATCATTGTCTGAGCATGTAAATAACAGAAGAGAAAGAGAAGAGTATTAGGGAGAGGACAAGCAAGTAATGTCTCAAAGACTCACCCCTGTGCAGGAAAGCCTGGCTCCGGGCATGCAGTAGATGAGCTCCAGGGACGTCTCAACAGTGGGAAGAGGCGAGTGTGGAGGCCCCAGGCTCCAGCTCAGGAGTTAGATTATTCCTTTGGGATCCCAGTTGCACCAAACGGACTCTAGCGGGCTCTTTAAAGCCCTATTTCCTGAGTCACTTGGTGTGGATGACAATAATATGTATTTTGCTGTTGTGTTAAGGATTAAATGAGATGATTGCTGTAGAAGCAGTTGTCATACCAAGTGCTTGGTACATAATAAGTGCTCATTAAATTATATATATTCTATATATAATATAGAATATATATAATGCTCATTATATTTCTATAAATGTCAATTTTTTTTTTCCTGGAAGTCCTGGGTCTGATTCCAGAGTCTTAGAGAGCTGGGGGAGTGGAATGGATGAAGCAGAATCCTTGGATATAGGATATTATGGCCTAGAAAAGATCTCTTCCTCTCCCAGTTTATGTTCACTGAGATACTCAAAACATTTTTACTGTGGCTGTAAGGCAATTAGCAATATGGAGAGAGAAAAATAAAAACAACAGTAGGAAGAATGATCCTGGAGTCAGAACACCTGAGTTCTGGTCTAAATCCCACCACTGCTCAGTTTTGTGACCTTGATCAAGTTCCATAAGCTCACTGGGTCTCTGTTCACTCATCCGTCAAATAAAGGAATTGGTCTGTAGGCTTTTTTTTCTTTTTTTGCTACAACAATCACTGATTTTAATATCCAGCCAAACTGTGTTGAAATATTTTTTTTCCCTGCTTGTCTACAATTGCTTCCTACCCTTCCCTGCCCCCCCAACTTGGCTGGGGGCTATAGATTGATTCATAGGCAAAGCAAACCTCACCAGACAGGGTCTTCGTAAAGGTTGAATGAATGTAGGTTATATCTAGCACTCTCTGTATAAGTACTTACATTTAAGAACCCAAAGATTTCTGGGGTGGAGGTAGGGGTGGGGTGGGAGTGGGCATGAGAAATACAGAGCTTCCTCTGAATGCAGAGCACGACCAGGCACAGATGGGCATGGGTCCACCTCTGAAATACAAGCAATGACTGGATAAGGCAGGGAAGGGAGAACCAAGAGCAGGCCACAGTGAGCGACTAACTAAAACCGAAGGGTTGTCTGAGGGAGAAGGGCAGAGCCTCCCTTGGCACCGCAGGGAGAAGGATAACCCACAGGGCCGATTTCAGATTTCGGTATAATGTAGGAAAACGCATCCGTTTCATTAAAAGCAGGGGTTGGGAAACTTTGTCGGTGGAGGGACAGACAGTAGGTGTTCTAGGCTTTGTGGGCCATGCAGTCTTGTCACAGTGGCTCAGCTCTGCTGTGTGGTGTGAAGGCAGCCACAGATGATACGCAGGAAGTGTGACTGTGTGATCATAAAGCAGGATTCACAACAGCAGGCGGCAGGCCAGGCTTGCTGGTCCTGGCCTTAGAGGAGCCCGTGGAGAACTCTGTGGCTGCTGGAAGTAAGTAGTAAGGACTACCCCTGCCGCCACTCACAACTCAGGAGAGGTGCTCCAGGAGAGGTAGAAAGACCATCTTACTAGCGTCAGGGTGTATGTCTCTGTCTTAGGTAGGGGTTCTGATTCACTGGCCTGTGGGGTCCCTTTTAGCACTAAATCCTACAGTTTTTAGAAGGCAAGCCCATGGGGCTCTGAGTGTCTATGTGGGGGCAGAAGCCCTGGGAAGGAGATTTGGGCTCCTAAGATAAACTCTGTAAGTAATCTGAGGCTTCTGCAATCTAGTTTGGCATTTGTCAGCTTCAGTCGCATTCCCTGTGGAGGAACCTTGTCTGGGAAGGACTTTCTGCTCTTACAGCTTTGACAGATTTGGAGGGGGTTCTCATGGAGATGGTCAGTTACAAATACATCAGATGGGAAAAAATTCCTTCTCTTTTCTGTTATTTTGGTTCCCCCTCCTCACCCCATTTGCCACACACACACACACACACACACACTTCACCACCCCCTCCTCACCCCATTTGCCACATACACACACACACACACACACACACACACACACACACACACACACATATTTCACCACTCACTAGTGGTATTTATATTGTCACGCAGACCGGCTGAATACAGAACAGGCATCTAAGAACTCAAAAGAAACACAGCCTGAGTAGAAACCTACAGCTCTGTCTCACCCCCATGCCCTCCTCTTCATGGTTTGCCCCCCAGAACACCACCTCCTCTGGGATTGCCTTCCTAATCCGTTCAGTCTTCCACAAAAACACAGCAGAACTTGGAAGCAGAAGGAGGGCTTTGGGCTTGCCGGAGGGAATATCAAGCTTATAGACAAGGGCCTGCTGTGACGGGACTCAGACACTGGCCTCCCCCAGGGCTGCCGACAGCTTGCTGTGGCTCCCGTAACAGGCTGCTGATAGGTCGAGTCCTGAAGCCCAGCTCAAGTGGAGCCAGGCAGGAGTCTACCTCTTGCCCTGGCCATTCTGTCCAACTGAGAGCCAGGGAGGCGTCCTTGCAGATGCGCTGAATTACCCTTCAGTCTGATGGCCTGGCTGCCTGTAGCCTTCTGAGGCCCCAGTCTGGGGACACTGGCAATGCTGCTATTGTAGGATCTGTAGCATTTCAGAGTAGAAATCTGAGGGGAGCAGGAGTCAGAACATTTGGTCTGACGAAGCAAGTCCATCACTTAGTAGGAAACAGGGCCTTGGGAAAGATTTAGCTTTGGGAGACTAGGTTCTTCATTTGTGAGAAGGAAATTTAAAAGTGAAATAAAACAAAGCCGTGCTACCTACAGTGGACTCTCTTTATTTGCAGTGGTCACGTGTTGTAAAGTCCCTGAGAACGCTGCCTCGGTGAACGCTGGACCAGTGCTCTGAGGGGTGATACAGAATCAGGTGCCTGTGAACCTTGGTCACAACAGTTGAATTAATATGTCAATATGGAACCCTGCTGTATGTGTGCTTCCGTTTAAAGACCTCTTATTTTATATGTATAGTTGATTTGCTGACATTGAACTCATGGCCAGCAGCACTGTAACCCGCCTGCGCGAAGCAATCTGACACACGCATTTCCTCTAGCTCCGTGCTCGGCAGCACACCAGCACTCTGCTTGGGGCTCAGTTAAACAGTGAAATCACCAACACAAAACACAGAAATGTGTAAAATGTGGCACTAAATAAATGGCAAAAAAGGCACTCATTTATACTATGAGAGCTGAGACAGAATGAGCCTCACTTTGTCTGACCTCAGCTGGGATCATGCACAAAGGTTTTTGCTGCCCTGCCCATGTGTGTGAAGGGTCGCAAAAGCACCGCGAGAATTGATCTTGGGTTTCCAAGTACATTTTAGTGAGTAGGAGACTTTGCACATATCAAATGTGCGAACAGTGAGGATCCGCTGTACGTGAGAGTCGTCATGAGGATCTATTGTGATAAAATCCAGGGGACCCCACCTTGTGCACAGAGCCCTCCGAGATCCATCCCCTGCCTGCTTTCCAAGCCTTTCTGTAGCTGCCCCCTGACACACACACCCTTTTCCAGCTGTCCTGTTGTTCTCTGGTCAGCAAAGAAATGCTGTTTCTTGCCTCTCCACCATTGTACACACTATTTCCTGCCTAGAACGCCCTCTTTATTCTCACGAAGAGAAACTATTATTGAGCTCAAGGGATGCTAGGAGTAGGAAACCTGGTCTTCCACACAGTCTGTATATTTGGCTCAGAGTAAAAGGGTTTGACTTCTAAGATTTATTTACTTATTTTTTCTTCTTTATTTTATTATTATGATATATTAGTCACCATATAGTACATCATTAGCTTTTGATGTAGTGTTCCATGATTGTTTGCGTATTTTTTTTTAAGGCACACGTGAAACAAATGATGATGTCTTTTCAGTAAAGATTGGTTTCTTCTGATTCTCCTGACCATCAGCTCTTGCAGAAGCTCAGTCTGGTGAATGCTCTCAGAATCAGGGGTTGGGGTGTACTTCCTGCCTCATCTTTCCAGACTCTTTTGCTCAAGATTTGGGGACCCAGCCTGTGGTTTCCACCCTTGATCTAAGGTTTCAGCACACGAGACCTTTCAGAATGGTAAGGTTGGAAGAACCATCATGAAAATAACTTCTGAAATTAAAGGCAACTCTTAGAGTTTCAGAATGATAGTCCAGCCCCCATCCCTGGTCACTTCAGTCCGGGCTGGCCTTCCTGGAGATGTGGAACCAGTCATGCACCGAGGGCCGTGAGTCTGGCTCCCAGGTAACTGCTCTAAGCATCTTGGCTAGACGTCATTGTCAGTTGGGTTTGGGCTCCCATCTGTTCTGCCCACCGCTCGCACAAGCCCACTCTGTCCCCGCCTTTGTTCATGGCCGCATCTCTCTGGTCCTGGGGCTTGTTTCTGTGTTTGTTTCCTCTTGACTCTAGCCAGCTAAATTCCAGCTGCTCCTGGCTTCTCCCACCTGTGTGAACTGCCTTTCTGCCACCCCTCCTGCCAAGGCTCCGACACTGCCGGCAGACTCCAAGAAGACGGGGCACCAGGGAGCAGAAGAACACTGGGTTGGGAGTTAAGCAGACATGGGTTCTGGTCCTGTGCCCACTTCTTGTTATCTGGGTATTTTTGTACGAGGCCTTTCTTATTCTGTGCCCCAGTTTCCCAGTCTGTACAACACAAGGGATGTGAATCGGGGAGGGCTTTTTCAGCATTCACATTCTCTGCTGCTCTGAATCCTTGGCAGGGAGATGGGGGGCACGTGTTTCATTTGTCCAGAGGTGGAGAAGCCACCTTTGAATAGCTTCCGGGCCAACGAAAATCTGCTCTGTGACTGTTTGGGGGAACATTTCAGCCTGCAGATCTACAGGTTTGGTGGACGCAGCACCTGTGTGAGTGCTGCTGACAAGAATGAAGATGAGGCCGAAGCAAAACAAGACGGAGGGTGCATTGGTTTTCACAGCCGTCTCACATCCAGTCACCACTCCTCTTTCGGAGGAGAAACCTCTCCGGGTGTCAGAGGAAGCCTGATGGCTCACTTTTCTTTTCTTTTTTTTTTATAATGATTTTTTATTATATTATGTTAGTCACCATACAGTACATCCCCGGTTTCCGATGTAAGGCTCGATGATTCATTAGTTGTGTATAACACCCAGTGCACCATGCAATACATGCCCTCCTTACTATCCATTACCGGTCTATCCCATTCCCCCACCCCCCTCCCCTCTGTGGGATGGCTCACTTTTCTGATGCTGCTTGGTGGTTCAGGCATTGGCTCAAAAAGGAACACAAGCAGCCAAATGCCCATGAATCAAGGGAAGAGAATGTTCACCAATTAGGGGCATTTATAATTTAAAATGAATGACGAATGATAGTTACAAAGAGGATGGTGGTGGTGAGGAGGCCAGTGGTGGTGAGGATGTCGGGTTGGGGAGGAGGACAGTGGTGGTGAGGAGGAGGGTGGGGGTCAGGAGGACGGTGGTGGTGAGGACGTGGGGTTGGGGAGGAGAACAGTGGTGGTGAGGAGGAGGGTGGGGTCAAGAGGACGGTGGTGGTGGTGAGGAGGTGGAAGAGGAAGCGTGGTCAGGGTGACGAGAACTGCTAGCACAGACAGAGATACGTAGTATGTATGGGCGCCTGGGCTAAGTGTCTATAGATACCATTTCATTTAATCCTCAGAGCCACATAGTGTAGCCTAAGTCCCAGCCATGTGTAAATAGTGATATCGTATGAACAACAGACCCAGCCCCGTTGAGGAGACAGGAGTCATGTTCGTAATAATAGCACTTTATGTGTACTCTCAGTCCGGAAGCCATTGCTCATCTCTGATCCCTTTTCTGTATTGACTTTGGCAACAGTCCTACCACGTGGGAAGGCTGGCTGGGCCTCACGTTGTGGATAAGGAAGTTGAGGCGGAGTAGCAGGCTGACAAACACCTGAGAAAGAGCTGATGAGAGGTGCCGTCAGGGAGACCACACTTGGGATTCGGGAAGGACAGTTCTCTCACTGTGACTTGTGTAACACAAAGAATATGGAGTGTTTACTCTTGTGTGGAAAAAGCATTTACTTAATTGCATGCCCTTTGGCTGTGTTGAAACTTGATATGGAAATATTTGAGACGTGAAAAGTTCCCGAAATTCTTTCAAAGGGAAGTGGTTTCCTTTCTCCTCCGTGACCCAGAGCGGACTGTGTGTCCGTGCTGGTGGGCCAGCTCTCCCCTGGGCTCAGCAGAGGGGGGTGCGCAGTATCACGGCAGCTTCTGCCGCTCTCTGGCCCTTGGTGATGGCTGCTTTTTCTGCTGATTTTTTCTTTGAAATCATTGACCTTTGGAATTCTAGGCTTGCTTAATCTCCAGTCTGTGTTGCCTTGGCTGCGGCCAACTCCTCACCCAGGCACTATGCAGAGTGGGGCCGTAGGCAGAGGAGTGGAGTCCAAGACGAGGGCCCTTCCTTTCCCCCAAGGTCAGCCAGAGGGCTCAGACAAGAATAAAGATGATCTCAGTATGCTTGCTTCCAGTTTCTACATCCAAGAACTTCATGAACTCATTCTTTTAATCTTTCTTCCCATGTCTGTCTTGTCTCAACTTGGTACCATGTGCCCTTCTGAGTAACTTTATTCTTATTTCATCTTCTAGGTCATTCATAAGGATGTTAATCATTTAGAAGGATGGGAGCTTCCCCTACCTGGAGAATGCTTTTTCCTGAACTCATTGAAAGTCTCTTTGATTTGCCCAAGAACTAAGAAAATAAAATCTAGACTAAGTGGGAAAATATTCTGTGTGAATAACATATTTATAAGCTCTGGGTGTTATATCAAAATCCCCGCATTGTGGAGAGGCCTGCTGGCTGGTCCCACTGGCAGAGTAGGTGGTTGCCTACATAGTATGTTTTAAAGTTTGCTAGAGAAAGCTTCCTGCCTCTAAACATATTGCCTTGGATTCTGCCATTACTGATATACAGCTTAGCATTAAATATTGCCCTCTATGTGTGATAGGGTGAGAATTTCTTTTAAAATCAGAATACTCTTAAGGTGGTTTTCAGCTAGAACTGTGCCTGACTCTGCTAACAGAATCTGGATTGAGTTTTACCAGTAGTAGGCAGATGTTGGCCTCCATTGTCTGTCTACAAGGTTCTCACTGATTTTGCAAATACCCCAGTATTGGTCCTAAGGCTTTTTCAGGCTGTGGGAGCATGTTTGGCTTGTGCGCAGGGCAGCCAGGGTGCTGGAGAATTAATGCCCTACAGAAGCAGGTCTCCCCCAAGGTTGGATGGGATTTCATGAATGCACGCCCCTGCCCCTCACCTGTTGGTGGCATAATTCTTATATGTGTTTTGCATGGTCTACCAGTTTCCTCCCACTGTGGTAACTGGCTGGATGACACACAGTTCTTGACTTCCCTCCCTTCCCTGTGTCACTTCCCATCCCCCTACTGGTGTTTCCTGGGATTACTTCCCAAATAAACTACAGTTCAATTTTTGTCTGAAGACAATTTCTGAGGAATCCAAACCTAGACACCAGGTAACAGCAGGTAGGCACAATCCATGAGGCACGAAGGACCTGGGTTGCTCCTTGCATCTCCACCATGTGCAGTGTGATGGTAATAGCCCCATGTTTCATGCAGGAAAAAGGAGAAAACACCAAAAGCCAAGACAGAGACCAAAACCTTTTCCATCAGAGGTTTTGTCATTTTAAACAGGAAGGGATGTCTTCTCCATAGTGTTCTACCTAAAATCTTTTGTCAGAAGTATGTCACCCCCACTCCCATTCCAATGGATACTGGGACTAACGAACAGTTTTAGTTGAGCATATTACCCTGCCAAACAAAACTGAGGTTCCCACTGTAAAATAAAAGGAGAGTGGGTATTGGATTAGGCACGTAACAGTATTTCTCACAGAAATTATCACCTTATACCATAGTACTAACACCTGAGTGTGACATGAGCTTGTTAGATCCATGCTACTCAGAGTGTCTGACTTGCTACTTGGCATTGACATCACCTGGGAACTTGTTAGAAATGCACGTTCTCAGGCCAATGCCAGACCTGCTGAATCAGAATTTGTGCTTTTTTTTTTAAGATTTTATTTATTTATTTGAGAGAGAGAGAGAGCGTGGGCACAAACATGGGGAGGGGCAGAGGGAGAAACAGACTCCCTGCTGAGCAGGGAACCCGAGGTGGGGCTCCATCCCAGGACCCCGGGATCACGACATGAGCTGAAAGCAGACAGATGCTTAACCGACTGAGCCACCCAGGGACCCCCAGAATTTGCTTTCTAGCACCCCCCCACAATCAGGTAGTTTGTATGCACAACCAAGTTTGAAAGCCCTGAGTTCAATCAGTATCTTTGGTGTCAGGAGCAACAAGGGGATCTCTGGCTCTTGCTACCCTGTCCTTGGTTTTGCCCAGCGCTTCATCAGTGGTAAACTTCTGCTGGATGACTGAGTAAGTCATGCCAACCCAGGGCTGGGGGAGAGGTCCTCCCTGCTCCCTCACAGTCAAAGCGACTCCCTGTCCTTTGGACAACCCCTGTCCCTCTCAGTGTCTTTTGCATCTCTCTTTTCTGTATCATTGCCAGTTTTGAACTTCCCTCATTGTTCTCTTGGACCAAAAAGTCTAGGATCTTATCTCATTCATCTCCACCCCATTGCCTGCCAACACCCAGCTGGGTGCTTTGCTAGGTTAAATTGAGTGGAAGGAAACCTTCTATACCTGGTTCCACCTTTGTTTTTTTTTTTTCCCACTGCTTTGACTCTTCATTTCCATGTTCCTTTTCTTAAAATAAAGCAACTCCCATAACTAACAAGGTAGTGTTTCCTTTCTGGATTTTCCTAGCATTGTTTTAAATGACTGTGGTATTTGAATAAATTGAAAAATGTAGTGCAGAGATTTCAAACATTTTTTTGGCAGCAGGGTTCTTTCTGCAAACATAGAAACTCAGTATGTGCTGAGATTTGAGGCAAACTGCTGTGCTTTAATGAAGCGGCGGGAGGCCTGAATCCCTAGTCATGGGCTTCCCGTGTAGAGCCCCTCCCAGCGTCTAGAGTTCTTTCATCGTTTTCACCATAGTCCGTTTGCATGAGGCCAAAGTTCCCATGACCCACCCATTCCCTCTTTCAGTGCTGAAGACGATTGGTGAGGATGAAAAAGAAAATAAAAAAACTGTGATAAATTCTTGGCTAGTAAGAAATGCATATTGCAAATTACTCACTTTGTAAAGGAGGAAAGTGAGTGTAGGCAAGTCTATACATGCTGAAACAATGCCTTGTGACCTTGAAACAGCCCCGTGATTTAATCATACTTTCTTTGGTAGAAGGTTCAAGTTATTCCAATGGCACAAATTCACAGACAGCACAATATAAATTAAGTGTCCTCATAAAAGCACAGGGATATCGATGATTAATATTAAACTGTAATTATTGAAAACATCATAGGCCTGAAATACTGTAAACGCAACTATATATCACTACACACCATGGGGTTAATCAAATAATTGATAATACTCTAAGTTGATAATAACGAAGCTAAATGAATTTATATTTGAAAAAATCAAAAGTAGCAGCTCTTGAACCTTACCGACTCACGATAGTTGTAGTAATCTTGTTGCTAGTAAGAAATCATACCGACTGTCATTCACCCTGTGAGTGCAAGTCACCGATAGCAGTGAAGACTCAGTGATAAGAAAGCCAACTTCCTCAAAATTGTTGGAGTACAACTACCTACAAGACACTGAGTGAGCAGGGAGTAGGAGTTGGGAAGCATGGCCGGGCTTTGTGAGGCATCCTCACATTTTAGTGGATACTGAATTAAACTCCTCTACAGACCTAGTAATGAGCTACTCTTAGTTTATGAATGTTTATGAATGCCAACACTTAGTGACTTCGATAACTCCGTTTAAGTTGTTACTAAGTAGCCCATAGTCCCATATCCTGATGAAAGTCTGAAGAACAGCTCCTCATTCTCTGGAAGAAAGGGTGACCTCTTATATTCATCAGGCTTGGAAAACCACCCCAGTAGAGGAGGAGAGGCAGGATGGAAAAATGTTGTGCTTCCCTCATTATGTCATGCTGCTGGAGATAGAAGCTAAACTCGCCAGATGGGCTCCTTCGATGGACTAGGCGTACATTCATGTCCCTGCAAACTCGCCTTGATGTGGTGTGACGTTTGGGGAAGTAACTGCCGGCAGTGCTGGGGGTTCATTAGCAGAGTCCTCGAAGGCCCCGGGGGCCTGTCAGTGGAACGGCTTCTAAGTAAGGGTTCCTTAATGTGCTGAGCTGCTTTACTCTTTTGCTAAAAGACCAATTCCTTTTTTTTGCTTAAAGACCAATTTAAAAGCAGTAGTTCTGCCACTTCTCACCACCCTTGACTCTAACCATAGGAGCTGCCTGTGGGTCTCCTCCGTGTTCTAAGGCCACTTTCCAAAGTGGCCCTGACTACGTACATGTGAGCAGCAGACAGTTTGTAAAGATGGCTGGTCATCTCCTGGGATTCTTGTACTTACCTGTGGCCATGACTCAAGTGGGCGGGGGCTGAGACCTGTACAGTGTCAGCAGCTGTGGGGAAAAGAAGGAGTCAGGAAGAGGTCAGAGATGGACATGGGGCAACCAACCCTCTCTCGCAAAAATGGAAGCCAGCAGATCAGTGATGTAGCAACCAGGGGGAGCAGCACATGTCATCTTGACTCTTGCTAGCCTTAATACCTGAGGGTAACTCAGTAGCAAGCATGTGCTCTGAGACCCTGGGGAATTAGAGGCAAGCTTGCTCCATGGTTACGGGGGTAGAGAGCCAGCCTTAGGAGAGCCATACTCTCTATGACTGGAGAGCCATACTCTCTATGACTGGTAGAGCCATACTCTCTATGACTGGAGAGATCTCATTGTCGTTGGCTCTCATGGCCCATCCCAGTAAAGGCTGATTTCTCTAAAGAAGGTGGCAAGTTGCCTCATCTAGTTCTGGTTTAACTGACATACCTTACTTACATACTTCTTTCAGAATGTCCATGAGAATCTATCCCGAAATGATTTGCATAGGTTTCTGTCTTCCCATAAATGCATGAGAACCCTTGGAAACTCTGGGTCAAGATAGTTCAGAAATAGTGTTTATTCCCTCCAGGGTGGTTGGAACATACTCAGATAATTCTGGGGTTGCCTGATGATTTTACTTAGACCTGGAAGTGTTGAGGAAGAAGAGTGGGACCTCCTGGGCCATTAGAATTTCATGGGCTCTTGCAATAGTGATGGAACTGTAAGGCAGTGCTTTTCAGATTTTGCTCTGCATAAATATCAGCAGGTCTTGCATGGAGCCCAGGCTTCTCAAGTTTTAAGCTAAGCATCTTGGGCTGTTCTTATGCTCGTTGGGAAAGACTGCTGTGAAGTTTGGTTGTATAGCCTGCACAAGGGTGGTGTTAGCTGGTTTGGGGTCAGGATAGAGAGTGTGTCTGAAATGACTCTGGGGCCAGGGGTGAGGTATACTTTTTGAGTCAGAGACAGGCAAGGACTTGGGGGACTCAGGAGAAAGAGCTCAGAAAGATCAGTGGTATGAATACATTTGGGTTTGAGGATTTTGCAGGCACAGTCTCCCTTCCTTAAATGTTCCTTGAAAACTAGTCAAGCCCCAGTCGTAACTTCTCCCTCAACACCCTAAAATGAAATTTGTGTAGCGCCTCTTTTTGGTAATCCCTGTTAGAAGAAAATGTTTAAAAATATCTCATCCTGATCCTCAAGGTAAAGTTTGCCACCTGATTCTAGATGACAAGCTCATTCCTCCAGTTTGAGATGTATACACGCATTGTCTGGCAGTTGCAGGATGGGGGTCAAAATGATTGATTGGGGGATCTGAAATTTTCATGGGGCCATGGAGTTTGAAAATATAAGTTATAATTCAATAAAAAGATGTATTTTTCAAGGCAAATCCCAATATAAATCTCAATGGTGAGATATTAGAATCATTCTCATACAGTCAGGAACGACAGACACATTGCTCTACACCAAATTCACTATGATTTAATTTTGTTTTTGGAGGAGCTCGCCAATAAAATTTGATAAAGGAATGAAAGATAGTATAAAATTGGAGAGGAAGGAGCAAAATTATCATTGTTTGCAGGTGATACAGTTGTGTATTTGGAAAATTCAAGAAGATCAACTGAAAAACTGTTACAAGCAATTTAAGTGTATCTGCTAGGAAGGCTAGATACAAAATGAATATAGAAAAATCAATAGCATCCCAACATATGTCACAATAACCAGTTAGAAGTTACATATGAAAGGAAAAAATTCCCCATTTACAATAACAAAAGAAATGATAAGAATAAATATTACAAGGAATATGTGAGAACTATGTGAAGACATTGTTAAATGTTATGAAGAACATGGTGGAAAAAAAAGAACCTCCTGTGTTCTTGATAGAAAGACTCAACATTATAAAGATACAGGATCTCCCTGTTAATCTGTAAATTTTAAGTCATCTCAATAAATAAAATAACAAGTTTTTAAAACTAGTTGAGTCACTTCTAACATTCATATGGCAAAATAAAGGAGGAAGGATAGGTACATTTCATATAAAGAAAGAATAATTGCAAGGAGAATATAACTTTCTACATATTATACTTTTGGGGAAGAGTAGACAAATGGATCCATGAACAGAATGGGAAATCAGGAAGAGATCCAAATTCAGGCAAAACATTATTTTATAATAAAGTTGGCATTTCTTATCAGTGGGGGTAAATATTGCTCATGAAATAAATATTGAGTGAATTCAGTGAGTCCCATGCAGGAAGAAAATGAAAAGATAAAGTTGGACTTCCATTCTTTACCAAAAAATCCAAATGGTTTAAAAAGGTCAAACCATAAAAACTCATAAAAATACTAGGATAAAATATAGGATAAGTTTTAAAATACACGTGCATTTTGGATGAGGGAAGCTTACAACCCAGGAGCTTTACAAGAGATTATTAATTTGATAGTTGCAAAATCTATTTTAAATGGCAAGATAAAATAAAGGGCAAAAATGTGCTAATCTCCTTAATATATAAAGATATCCCTCTAGTCAATAAGAAAACTAATAAATCAAATGACAAATGGACAAACTACATAAGTAGAGACTTTCCAAAGAAGATAAGAAGACTTTTCAAAATAGGAAAATATACTTGCTCTACTCAGAATGGGAGAAATAGAATTTAAAAGTACAATGGTATACCTTATTTTTAATTATCAGAGTTTAGTGATCAAAAGTTTGATAACACAGTGTGATTGATGGTGAAGCTGTGAAGAAACAATCACTCTCAATTATTTTGGGCATAAAAATTGATATATTCTTTGTGAGGCAATTTCCCAGTACCTGTTTTAAATGTGCATACCCTTTGAGCCAGCAGTTCCACCACTGTGGATTTACTATAGAGACATACTTGCATTTGTACAAAATGAGGAGCATATAGGGTTATTCTGTGCAGTATTTATTGTTATATAATAGTAATAACGAAAGCAAAGTTTTGGAAAAAAACCTCCTAAATTCCATCAATAGGAACTGGTTGAATACATATGGAACAACCATAAAATAGAATGAAATACAGTCACTTAAAAACACTAAGGCTGTTTTATAGGTGCTGAGATGAAATAATCTTGAAGATATATTGTCATATTAAAAAAAAGCTACAGAATGTATATATGTATATATGGCATGCTAGCAGTTATGTGTGTATGTGTGTTTTGAAGTCTGTATCAATAAATCTCAAACATTTTGGTCTCCAAGGGCCTTTACAATCTTAAAAATTATTGAGGACCCTAATCAAGGGTTCTCAGTTGTCTTAGAATATTCTAGAAAGCCCAAGAATTCATAAGCACACATTTCATTAGCGGTCAAAGTGATGATGTAATCACATGTCATGTAGCCTCTGTAAAACTCCACTGTATACTTGTGAGAGAATAAAAGTGAAGCAGGTGAATAATGCCTTGATATTATAAGAATAGTTTTGATCTTATGGGCTCCCTGAGAGGGTCTTGAGGACCCCCGGTGGTCCATGGGCCACACCTTGAGAACCACTGACCTACACATATGTGATTTATATACATAGAGAAATTATGCATGAATACCCCTGAATGGGTAAAAAGTGAGGGGAAAGGACACTGGGAGGACCAGGGAACCCTGGTGGGAGAAAGATGTACTTTCACTGCATAACTTTTTTTTTTTTTTTAAGATTTATTCATCCATTTGAGAGAGAAAGAGAGAGAGCATGGTAGGGAGGGGCAGATGGAGATGGGGAGAGAAAATCCCAAGCGAACTCCCCTTCAAGTGCTGAGCTGATGTGGGGCTTGATCCCATGACCCCGAGATCATGACCCCAGCCGAAATCAAGAGTCAGACGCTCAGCTGACTGAGCTACCCAGGCACCCGGGTCACTGCATTAGTTTTTGTAACTTTTAAATTCTGTACATATGTTAATGGTTACTTTTTTTTTTTTTACAAAGAAACTTAAAGGATCTAAAGAAATGAATTGAAATGCAAACAGATTTATGAGCTATAGAATTAATCAGAGTCATGGGCTGAGATTGATGTACATGAATATTTGTCACAGCATTATTTATAACAGTAGAGACTTGGAAAACCCCACAAGTTCAAAGATAGAAATTGGTTAAACAAATTATGGTACATCTACACATTGTAATTCTATGCGGTCATTAAAAATCATAAATCCCTAGAATGTTCTGTGATATGGGAAAATGCTCACAATGTAATGTTAAGTTAAAAAAAGTAGTGCAGGATATAACTTTGCATGAGTCAAATTGTAGTAATTTAAAACAATGCAGGAAGGAAATATATCCACATTTTGAGTCATTATTTTTGGGTGGCGAGACTATGGGTTATTTAAACTTCTGAATTTTCCAAATTTCCTATAATTAATATGTATCGCTTTTATAAACAGAAAGAAAGTGCTATAAAAGAAAGAAGGAAATGGAAAGGATCCATTCCCAGGGCCATGAGGGGATGTGTAGCTTCTCTTGCAGTGCCGATAGAACAGTGAGGTATATTTGAGGGGTATCTTGCCCCTGGCTGCTGTACGGACTCTGCCTCAGTGGATGAACCCCATGTTCGTGGATGTTTGGGCACATGCAGCACCAGCTGTGGAGGACTGATCTGCGTGGCTTGGCTGGGGAAGCAGGTGGAAGGGGAGGCAGAGGAACCTAATGAATAGGAAGCGGTGGTATATTTGCAACTTGCACAACACGTTAGTGCAAAGCTTAGCAACCTAAAATAACAATAAATCTTGTCGTCTCACAAGTTAATGTGAGTCAAGATTTGACTTGGCTAAGTGTTTCTGGCGCAGGGCCTCTTCGGAGGTTACAGTCAAGATAGCAGGATCCACTTCCAAGGTGACTTATTCACATGGCTGGCAAGCGAGGGCTGGCTGTTGGGAGGAATCTTTTGTCCCTTCCCACATGGACCTCTCCATATGGCTTCTTAAATATCTTGGGGCGCCTGGGTGGCTCAGTTGGTTAAGCGTCTGACTCTTGATTTCAGCTCAGGTCGTGATCTCAGGGTCTTGAGTTTGAGCCTTGCGTGGGGCTCTGTGCTCAGCAGAAGTCTGCTTGAGATCCTCTCCCTCTGCCCCCCACCCCTGCTCGCTTTCTCTCTCTCTCTCTCAGATAAATAAATCTTTAAATATCTGTATGACATGGAAGCTGACTTCCTTCAGAGCAAGTGATCCAAGAAAGTCTCATGTCTCTTATGACCAAACTCAGAAGTCACACAATATCATTGTTACATATCCTGTTGGTGACACTCGTCAGCCATATTTAGTGTGGGAGGACAATGCACAAGGCTGCAAATATAAGGAGATGGGGCTATCTTTGAAGCTAGATACCACTGGTGGACACTTGCTATTCAAAGTAATAGGCAAGCCTCTGTGGCTGGCTAGCTTCCCATGACCAAGCATCCTGGATTGGTGGGAGGTTTGAGGGTCTGTTCTGCAGAATAAGAACTGATTAGCTGGGCCATACTGAGACTACCAAATCATCAGGAACCTTTAGGTAGGGTTTGAAACTTGGGAAGGGAAAGGAGGTATACATAAGGCTCTTCCCTTATGCAGCTAGATAGCTCTCCGTGTTTGCAGGATTGCTGTCAAGTTCTGGGGTTCTAGGTGTTGGTTATTGGAATTATAACCTTGCATCCTGGCTGATTTGGATCAGCATGATGTAACTTTATTTTCTATAGAGTCTTGAAATGTCTGCAGAATATGAATATTGCAACATCCAAATTGCCTGTGTATGTGGAAACCTGCTGTAGATAGAGGTCATATCAGACCACATGTTTAGATTTGTAGCTTTGAAAATATGGTCCTAGGTTTTCCAGTGCTGGCCAAATCCACCTGGATACTCCGTTCCCAGTCAGCACAGAAGGGAAAGCAGGGGACTCTGGGGTCAGTCCTGGACAACAGGGTGAGCAGTGCTGGGGGTCGGTGCCTCTAGGCTTAGACAACAGTGTCTACACAGAACCTAGGCAGAGAGTCAGTGCCAGGAAGGACCAGTGAGAGGGACCAGCGTGTCTTAATTTGATTTGCCAGGAGCAAAGTCCATCCCAAATTTGCTCAAAAAGTGAAGGTATTTTGGGGCACCTGGGTGGCACAGCGGTTAAGCATCTGCCTTCGGCTCAGGGTGTGATCCCGGCGTTGTGGGATCGAGCCCCACATCAGGCTCCTCCACTATGAGCCTGCTTCTTCCTCTCCCACTCCCCCTGCTTGTGTTCCCTCTCTCGCTGGCTGTCTCTGTCGAATAAATAAATAAAAAATCTTAAAAAAAAAAAGTGAAGGTATTTTTTAACTTTTTAAGGGACCTCCACACTGTTTTCCAAAGTGGCTGTACCAACTTGCATTCCCACCAACAATGTAAGAGGGATCCCCTTTCTCCACATCGTCTCCAACATTTGTTGTTTCCTGCCTTGTCAATTTTTGCCATTCTAACTGGTGTAAGGTGGTATCTCAGTGTGGTTTTGATTTGAATTTCCCTGATGGCTAATGATTTTGAACATTTTTTCATGTGTCTGTTAGCCATTTGTATGTCTTCATTGGAAAAGTGTCTGTTCATATCTTCTGCCCATTTTTGATTTGATTGTTTGTTTCCCGTGTATTGAGTTTGAGAAGTTCTTTGTAGATCTTCATTTATGGAACGTAAAAAGTAGGAAGATCGGTAGGAGAAGAAAGAGAAGAAGGAAGGGGGGGTAAACAGAAGGGGGAATGAACCATGAGAGACTATGGACTCTGGGAAACAAACTGAGGGCTTTAGAGGGGAGGGGGGTGGGGGATTGGGATAGGCCGGTGATGGGTATTAAGGAGGGCATGTATTGCATGGTGCACTGGGTGTTATACCCAAGTAATGAATCATGGAACTTTACATCAAAAACTAGGGATGTACTGTATGATGACTAACATAATAAAAGAATTATTATAAAAAGAAGGTTTATTGGAAACCATCAGTCCTCAAGAAAGGGGGCATGCCAGTGCCCCACTAATAACATGACTCAAATGTCAGTGTCACACAGTCCCTGCTACCTAGTTCAGATTTTGGAGTGGGAAGCTGATTGGTTTCATCTAGCCTGGGGACTGGCCTCTCTTGGAGTCAAATGTTTGACTCTCTTCTAATCAGCCATGGCCATGGCCTGCACCTCATGATAATTAGTGATGCTCTGTGTGGGCTGTGGACCCAATCAGAAGAAGGGGGAAAGGGGGGAAAGGTGGGCATCCTTGGTCATTATCCCTGGGAGAGAGGACTGGGACATAGCTGAATCGGCATGGGACTCGCATTGGGGAAGGCAAACAACGGAAAGCAGACTGCAGAGAAAGGGGATTGCCTGGAAGATCAGGGCTAAGCCCAGCCCTTTAGGAAAGGAGGGATAAGGTGTGGCTTGGTCACAGGAGCAAAACAAAAATAACATTTATTTGAAATAAGATTTAAAGTGAGAGGGGGATTAGCATGAATGTCAGTTCTGATCTTAATTCTTCTTAAGTAGAACCAGGGTTGGTCACTAAACTGAGTAGGGCTGAGTCAAAGAGGTTCAGCCAGCCCTGGGTCTGGGTAAGAAAGGAAGGAAATCAGGCACACAGGCCCAGGGAGGACAATGGAGATGTGAAATGATGGATCAGATAGGACTGGCCAGTGGGAAGTGTTACTGTGATTATTCAATTAGCTGTAACCCATTGCTCAGAGATTATCTTGCCCATGGTCCATTTGATCTATCCCATGGATGTGACTAGGCTCTAAGATACCAAAGCCTTCTTGATGCCACTAAAAGTCACAGGCCAGGGTGCTAACCTGTGTTGGCTGGAAATCAGAAGAACTAAAATGGAATGGATACTGTGCATTGCTGTGGAGCTCTTTAAAAGGCTTTTTGAGAAGACCAGATTGATCACCAAATTATTCCCCAAATTTTATTTTCATCTTCCTTACCCAAAAAGGATATAAAAAGACCCTGAGAAAATATTAGGATAGCAGCAGGTGATAAGACCAACAGGTGTTAGTTACAGTAATAGCTCACGCCCTTTCTCCCTAATGTATCTGCTTTGGCAAACATGGGGATTGCTGTGAACTACACAGGAGCGAACTGTTGGCTCTGATCTCTCTGGTTGTCACTCCTCTCTTCAGGAAATGTGAGATTGTTTATAGTTTCCAGGAGAGAGCGGTTACTCTCTGTGGTTGAGAAGGGCTTTTTCTGTGGCCTCTCCTATCATGCTTGGGACAGAGAAGAGGGGGAGCTCTTCCGTTTTTTCTGCAGTGACTTACGTACAGACTCAGAGGCTGTGCTCTCTGATGGCAACGGGGCTACCCATTGGCTGTGGATCCCAAGAGAATTAGGTCATTTTCCTCTGGGTAACTCTGTCTTCTAGACCCTTCCTGGTCTGAGTCAAATAATGCAGTACTTGCAGGTTTCCTCCTTCTCTGGGAGCCAGGAAGGCCGTTCGCTAGGTATTTTGGACTCTACCTTGTGGGGCCTCTCATGTAGGGTAGAACCATATGGATATGTCCATCCAGAGTTGTGAGTGGAAATGACACGGGCCACTTCCAGGCTGGAGTATTTAGTTGTTGGTGCAGGAGCCGGCTGGTAATGGCTCCGTCAGCCTGGGTTCCTAACTGTGATGATCAGAACCCTCTGCTCACCTGAAATGGACAGAGAACATGAGAATAGATTTCAGTGTTTTTAAGTTACTGAGATTTGTTGTTGTTGTTACAAAATAACCTGGGTATCCTCACGGCTACACTTTTTTTTTTTTTATAGGAATCAGATGCTATTATTATTGGTTATACAAAACCATTTAAAGTCATTTGTAAAAAGAAAAATAAATCACCCACAATTCTGCCACCCTAATAAGTCTGATTTTCAGTGTTTTACTCCAGGGTTTTTGTTTTGTTTTATTTTTTAATATTTGTAACTTTTGCTTAGTTGTAGTGTAGGTATGAATTCAATTTTGTATTTTTTTTAATTTAATTTTATCAGGGTGCCTGGACAGCTCAGTTGGTTAAGTGTCCGACTCCTGATTTTAGCTCAGGTCATGATCTCAGGGTCATGAGATCGAACCCCATGTCTGGTTCTACACTCAGGAGGGGATCTGCTTGAGATTCTCTCTCCCTCTGCCCCTCCCCCTGCTTACATGCTCTCTAAATACATACATACATACATACATAAAATCTTTAAAAAAATTTAATTTTATCATGGCATCATGATGACAGGAACCTTAACTACTTTATTTACCACAGTGTGTTTCCTTAGCACTTCATGCAAATCCATGCACACAGTAGGTACCTAATAAACAATGGTTGCATTAGTAACTTTACTCTCCTCTTAGTATGATTATTATTAGAAGACACCTTATGTATGAGCGGTCAGCAATTGCAGGCTATCGATTCAAAGCTCAGGTGTGTCTAGTGGCAGAGACATTTTTTAAAATAAGTTTTTGTTTTATTTTAATTTTTCTCTGGCTAGCATTAGGTCCAAGCTCATTTCCTGGTTCCCCTGCAGGTTCATTGTCTCCTTCTAGTACCTGTTAACTCTGGTCCCCAGTCTTGGATGAGACCCTTTAGCCAACTGGAGACTCTCGCACAGAATTTCAGCATGGATGTGTGTCTTAAAGACTATACCTGGTCCTTCTAATTTGATACATGAGCCCAGAGAAATCAAGGGTTTTCCTAAGGGTCTTAGAGCCTCTTAAGCAAGGCTTTGATTGAAGGCAGGTTTCCTAACTACAAATCCATAGTTCATTTGAATGTTTCTTCTAGGTCCCAATTCCTGATCTTGACCCAGGGTAAGCTATTTCAGTTGTGGGTTCCAAATATCTTAGCCCGAATATCTTATAATGCCTAACTTCAGCTTGACTTCCTGATTTTTCTCCTACCTTCTTTTCTCCTTCTCTTCCTTGTTTCTCCTGCTCCTCTTCTTGTTTTCCTTCTTTCCCTCTTTCCTCCTCCTCCTCCTCCTCCTTCTCCTCCTCTTCCTCCCTGACCAACTGGATGCCTGACTTAATTAACCCTGTAAGTCACCATCAGGTTTTTTGCAATTGCGAGATGTGTTTTGCCTTAAGTCACATTGCTTGGATTTGAGATGAGTTTTTATTACTGTTTCCCTTGAGAGAATTCAAACCCCTTCTTAACTGAGTTGTCCACTTCTCCATTTTCAGAAATTGGGAGTTTCCTGAGGGGGGTCCTGGTGCTCTCACTGTACAACTTGGCCCTTTCCTCTCTTGGTTCGTGGTCTACTTACTTTCCTCCCTCCCATCTTAACTGGTCAAATCAACGGCAAGGTGACTCGCAGCAGCCCATGAGGGCTTCCAATATCTCCTACCTGTCCCCCTCCCCCAACCCCACTCCCTGCTTCTCCCTTTTTGAGTTGGGCTTTCAGTTTCTTCCTCTGTTCCCCTCCACCCACCTCAGTCTATTCTGCCCTGTTCCGTTTCTCTCTTGTGAGATTGCTCAGGTTTTGAGACCATGGACTTCATCAGATATCCAGGTTCAAATCCTTTAACAGATTTTATTCCCTGTGTAATCTTATTTTGGGAACTCACTCTCTCTGAGCTTCCATTTGTGATCTGTATAAAAGAGATACTTTTATTTCCCCTCATAGTGTTACTGGGAATCTTAAATGAGATAATGCATGGGAATTATTTTGAAATATGCTGGCCCATAATATGTGTGCAAGACATGTTAGCTGTCACTCTTGCTCACACTTTTTTTATCCCTGTCTGTACTTCCCCTCCTTGCTCTCAACTGCACTTTCTCATCTCCCTTCCTCTAGATAGCAAAGATATAGGGCAGAGGAGTCAACATTATAGCTGTAGGCATGAGGAAAAGGCCTCATTTGTTCCAGAGGGATGTGTAAATTTCAGAGAAAAAGAATCATTGGTTTGAATTCCAGTGCTTTTATTTGCTTGCTGTTTGACCTTGGGCAAATTATTTTGTCTCTCTGATCCCTAACTGTTTTTGTCTTTGTGATGAAAATAATAATATATACGTTCCCCCAAAAGGCCAGTGGGTGATGTCACACACACACACACACACACACACACACACTCCTGCAGATGCATAGGTATAGTGACCAAATAGACCATCAATACTCATTCCTGACTCTCCTTTAAAATTAACAAAAAGGGAACATTTTTGAGATTTTGTGTGATTTAATGTACAGGGAGAAGAACTTTTCCTCCTTCAGGGGAAATTTGAAAGAATTCATAAAAGCATGAGAATTAATTGAGACCCCTCTGTGTACTAGGTACAAAGGCAGTGGTCCCAGATAATACCTGGGAGAAGGTTAAACCCTGGTGGCTCAGCTGAAGTTTCAAGTCTCTGCAGCCCCCTAGTGGCCACTGATTGTAGCAGAAGATTCATAGTTCTTGACAAATGACTCCAATTAATTTGACTTTGGACAAGAATTATGTAGAGAATAAGGAATGGAGTGAGGAGTGAAAGGGCCTACGTATGAGTCTTTTTAACATTGCAAATAGAAAACTATTCTTCCATCAGTGTGCATGCCAGTGAAATCTGATGAAAATCCAAACATGTGCTCACATACCGGGAAAGTATTAACCAACATATCCTTTCCAAGTATTAACTTCCATACCCTTTCCTTCCTCTTCTCTTTCTCCCTCCCTCTCTTCCTCTACCAAGTTAGGAGCATCCTTTCTGTTCTTGGGTCAGATCCTTCTTTGCCTTTAAACTTGTAAAGTCAGTGTACCCAGTTTGAGTTCCAGGGAGAAGCCAGTTACCTGTCAAATTAAGTGGTCAAACATACAGCAGAAAGCAAAATATTCCTGGAATTAAGTGTCTTTTGTTATAGGGTTTTCCAGATGCCAAAGGCAATACCACAATGCTCGAAGGAGCCCAGCCTGGGAGAGCAGAAGCTTGCTTGGTCACCATCTCCTGTGAGGCAAGGGACACGTTACTGCAGCAGTCTGCAGCTCAGTGAGAGGGATTCAGCTCCACTCTGTTCTCTAATTCTATGAGGAAGCGTCTCTGCTGTCTTCCAGGCTGTGAGCTCCACAGGGGAGGATCTTGCCTTATTTTTTGCTCCGACAGTTTGCACAAGACCTGACAATCAACCTTTGACAAGGAATGAGGGGGATTTCTGAAGGAATGGAGGGCATTTGCGTGAACCCAATACTATAGTTTTGTCTTTGGTCCTAGTGAACCACTTGTTCTAAACACAGCCATTATCTGAGTTCTATGTTGGCAGCTCAGGAGAGATGAAGGGAAAGAGAGATCAGAGGTACACAGTCCTTACTTTACAGATGAATAAAAAATGGTCTTTGGTAATGAACTCTCCCAAGGCTCTGAGCAAGTGTTCGATCATTATTCCTTCCAGCTAAGTCACCCCTAGATCTTCTTGGCCTGTTACTCATGGAGGGATAGGTAGAGCAGTATGAATAAGAGCACATGAGAGAGGGCCTGGGATGCACATATGACTGTGTGACCCAATGAAAGTCAATTATCCTCTCCGTGACTCAGTTGTCTCATCTCTAAAGCTGAAATTTAAAATATTTACCTTGCAGAGACTAAAGGAGGTGACACATGTTCAAGCACGATTCTCAGAAAACGCAGGATGACTGACAGGTCTGAAATGTACTTGCTGTAGCTGAAGAACTCTTGGAGATCATCGTCACTCTCTACCCCCACACTGCTAACTTTTCTCGCGTAGATGGCAGAACCACCAGGTTCCCAGGAATGCGTTTAAATAATGGAAGGGTCAGAGAAGATTCTGTCTCAGGGCCCTAATCCTAGCTGTTCTCGGATTTGGCAATGTCGTGCTACCTCTCCTCCCAATCCTCCCTTCCCCTCGCCTCCACTTTTATTCCAGAACCAGATTTTCTGAAGTCGCCATTTAATCTCTTAAATGCATAATTACGGAGAGTGCTTGATTGCAAAGGCCTCTTCCAATCCTCGCATTTATCCAAAACACGCTCCTGTTCACACAGCAGAGAAATAGGGCAGGGAATCTGGAGGAAGGGAAGGAGAGAGGGGAGAGGGATAGAGGGAGGGCGGGGCGGGCCCCGTGCTTTTCTCAATGAATGCCGAGGCCTCTGCAGATTTGCATAGATCCTATCTCGCTGCGCCATTGGTTGGCGGGTGTGAGGGGGGCGGGGCGGGCCTGCGTGAACCTGGCAGCAGCGCGGAGTTGGTGTTCGAGCTCCGCCCTCGGCGCGGTCCCGCCCCCTCTCGGCGCGAGCTCGCGACTCCGCCAGCTGCTAGTGGCGGGCGCCCAGGCAGATGCGAACCAGCGGCTCTGGGGGCGGCAGCGGAGGTAGCAGCTGGCACATCCCGTCGCCGCTGTCCGCAGGGTCGCAGAGCGCAAAGGCGCCTTTCGGCCGCCCTCTGCTCAGCCACCCGAAGCTGGAGGGTGGGGGGCGGCTGCCGGTGGATGAGGAGGGGGCAGCAAGATTTCGGGCTCTCTTGCCCGGAATGCTTTCATTCGGTTGCTGCCGCCGGGGCCGCTTCGTTGCCTGAGAAGTCTGAGCAGACGAGACGCGGGAGAGCAAGGACGCTGCAAACTTGGCACGGCGGCGGCGTGAGCCTCCGCTTCACAGCGCGGGGGCTCAATTCAAGCCCAGAAGTTCAGCGAGCAGTGCAATCCGCAGACTTCCCGCTGCGGAGGGTTGCAGGAGGGTGTGCGAGAAAGCAACCCCTGCCCCCGGTTTTCCCCTACACTAAGGGAGAGGAGCTCAGAAGCCAAAAGGAGTACAGAGGAAGGAGCTAGGACAGCAGAACGCTTGGAGCCATCGTTCCCAGCTGGAAAGTTGCGGAGGATTGGAGGCTGCTGGAGAGCAGACAGACCACAGCTGAAGCCGCGGGGGGCAGGAGAGGACAGCACCCCATTGCCGCCTCTCTTCAACCATAGTAGTTCCTCTTGTTCCGGAGCGCAGCAAGTACAGACGAAGGCGCGGCACTCGTCGTGGTGCTCCAGAAGCCCAAGGTCCCAGCTGCTGAGCCCGAGGCGCTCAGGGTCTCTTGACACGCCCCTGAGCTTCCAGCCCCATTTTATTGAGACTCCTGTTTGCCTCCTTGCAGTTGGAGGAAAGCGAGAGAATCGAGTGCACGCATAATCCCCCAGAGATCAGGTGGAAAGAGCGTTTCAGGACTAAAGACTATTCGGAGACCCTTCTCATTTGAGGAGAAGTGAAGGGCGAGGCTGGATCCCAGATAGTGGGGAGACTAGTATAAACAACCCTTCTCCACTGGGATGGGATCGTTAGGGCTCCTAGGGCTGCTGCTGCCGCTGCTTTCAGTGGCAGCCTCGGGCTCCGGGACCGGGACAGGGACAGAGACCGGGACTGAGACTGGCCAGCTCGTGAGCTCACCCGCCCTGGGGCCGGCTCTGCAGCCTCGGGAGCCGCTCAGCTACTCACGTCTGCAGAGGAAGAGCCTGGCGGTGGACTTTGTGGTGCCCTCGCTCTTCCGCGTCTATGCCCGGGACCTGCTGCTGCCGCCTTCGTCCTCGTTGGAGCCGAGGGCTGGCCGGACGGAGGTGCATGGCTCGCTGGCTCTAGACTGCGCCCCACTACTTCGGCTGGTGGGGCCACCGCCCTGGGTCTCCTGGACAGAAAGCGCCAGCTCGCCAGCCCCGGTCCAGGCACGGACGCTGACCAGGGTGCTGAAGGGCGGCTCGGTTCGCAAGCTCCGGCGCGCCAAGCAGCTGGTGCTGGAGCTGGGAGAGGAGGCTATCCTTGAGGGGTGCGTCGGGCCCCCAGAGGAGGCAACTGTGGGACTGCTCCAGTTCAACCTTAGCGAGCTGTTCAGCTGGTGGATTCGCCATGGCGAGGGGCGGCTGAGGATCCGCCTGATGCCGGAGAAGAAGGCTTCGGAAGTGGGCAGAGAGGGAAAGCTGTCCGCGGCGATCCGCGCCTCCCAGCCCCGCCTTCTCTTCCAGATCTTGGGGACCGGTGAGCAGTTCCCGCCTGAACATGTCGGGATTTGTATTTTTAGACGCATCAATTTGCAACCACAGTCAACTAATCCCTGTTTCCAAAATCCCAGCCTCTGGTTCTTAGTGCTTTCTCTCCTTCCGCAAAATCCTCCCCCCGGGTTAGACCATATTTTCTTATTTTCTTCTTGAACACAGTCACTCCCCAAGGGTTTTCCTTCCTCTCCAGCAACCGAGTTGGGAGAAAAGTTTTCTGTTCCTGGCAGAATACCTCTTTCTACCGACTTACATGGGGTTCCAGCCAAAATTGGATGCCCTTCTAATAGGGGGCCCTGGAATGGTTGAAATGTCCTTATTACTTCTGTGTTCCAAGCTTAGCTCTAGATCTCAAGACTGTTGTCCATCTTCCCTTTCCCTTGTTCCTCTTCCTGGCCATCACAGATGTGGGAAATGTGGTACATTTTCTCAGAGAATGTAGAACTCTTCATCTTGTTGAATTCTATCTAGCTCTCCCTTTCAAATGTTGGCTTACCTAAGGATTGCCTCTTCATTAATTCATTCTGCCCCCTTTTGCCAACCCCAGTTTGCTGTCCACTCTCAGCCTCTTGTTTTTCCTCTCAGATGTTGTTGGGAGAGCCCCAGAGGAACTATAAGGAACACAGGACAGGAGGGAGATGTGAAGAGAGGGAGCAAAGTTGCCAAGATTGTCTCCCTTTGAGGGAGTCACTGTGAAGCCAGGAGAGACAATAGTGAATTCCCTTTCTTCTTCTGCCCCCCCCCCGGCCTGCCACCAACCCCTCTAATTTTTAGCTTGAATGTCCGCAGCAGCGGCAGCTCTGGGTGACAGTCTCTGGCAGGCCTGTTTCACTGCAGATCTCTCTGCTGGAGACTCCTGAAATGAGGTTTCTGTTTCATTTACTCTCATTTTCTTCTCTTATTCACTGAGTTGGGGATGTGTGCAGGCACTTACTTCTAACTCTTCCCACAGTATTCTTTGACTGGAAAACCAGGTGGTTTTGAATGGATGTTTCTCTCCTAAGACCACTGGGGAAAGGCTCAGTGAATAAAATATACAATGTAAATGAATGAGAAAGCACAGAAAAGAAATCATGCCTTTTAAAAGCCTACACTAATTCCATTGAGCAAACCCAGCATCTTTTATATCATTCTCATCATCAGAAATAAATGAAATTTTTATGCTCCACTGGTTACTAATGTCTAGTATTAATTGGATGGAGAGCACTGAAAAGAGCCCGCTGTAGAGCTACAAGTATCTGCCATGCTTGTCCCAGCACACACATATACTCCCACACATGCCCAGTACTCTCCTGCAGCAGGGATATTTAGAAGCTGATGTGCTTCAGTCATTGCCCCCAAAAACATTCTGGTATGTGTTCCCCAAGGGAAACAGAGTCTGGATGCATATTTCAGTAGTAGCATTGGTGTCATTGGCACCACAAATGACCCCTTTGTGTTCAGTGCTGGAATTTATCTTAAGAGGCAGAGTTTACAGTAAGAGGCAGGGTCTGATGAGTTTGATGGTGCCTTCTGTGAAATGAGGTAGGAGACCAATACTGTTGTCTCACCACAGATATTTTTGTGAAGGACAGCTGTGCTTTAATGTCAGCATGGCTTCTGTGGCCTGTACATGCAACATTCTCTTCTAGCGCCTGACGTGATTGTGATGGATATGAAAATGACTCCTCTGGGAATGTGGGTTTTCTTCTCCTTTCATGTCTATGATATCTCTGGAGCTTTCCTGTCACCTCTTGTCAAATGACCATAGGCCCAGCAGTCTAGATCAGCTATTGTGAGATGTTGGTGACAGATAAAAGGGGTCCTTTCCGTAGCCCCGAACTTGCCTACTGTAAACAGGCAGGGGGCATGAAGTTATCAGTGGGTGTCTGAAGAGTCACATGCTTAGTGCATTTGAAGAATATACTCAAGTCTTAGATAAAGAGTTGAAGCTGCTGAGCAGGGGAGTTTCCCGTAGAGAGGAGTGTGCTTCAAGAGCTGCTCTGCTACGGACAGTAGGGAAGCTCTATGAGCGTCCCAAGTCCTCCCTCAGCATCGTAGTCCATTTGGCAGTTGGACCAAGGCCTTATGCATCATTTGACACATCTAGCAATGCTGTTTTCAGAAAGAGCCAGGATTCTGTCATTAAAAGCCTAGAAATTTTGGCCAAGCATTTTTCAGCAGCATTGGGATCAAATGATTATTGATGGGATTAAATAAGACACTAAGTGTAACTGGATGAGCTCCCCATGACCTCCAGAGAGACAGACAGCTTATTGAAAAGCACTTGGGGCCTTGTGGTGATCACACTTGGAACAGGCTGGGCTCTCCTGCTCTGAGGCATATGCTGTTTTCAGCTAGGCGGCTGGCCATGCAGGACTAGCCTCTTGCTTTACCACTGCCTCCCCAGCCTCATTCGAATACGGTTTCCACTGCAGACCTCCCCATGGAGGGAGTGGACACACCCTGCTATATCAAGTTTCATCTTTGAGGCAACATATATCATGTGGTTCCATTCACTTTCCTGTGTGAAAATTCAAGCTTAGGTTCTTACACTTGGATTGATTTTACTATTTATTGCATTTGAGGAAATGGGTTTATTCTTTTTCTGTAGGCTCGTGTTGTAGAAAAGGCATTTAACTCCCCGTTACATAGGATTTTCAAGTATACAAAGGGAAAATAGGCACAACTCAGCTTGTTCTCCCTGCTTCTGCCCAAATGACCAGTGGTCTGGTCTAGAGGGGCACAGACATGCTGATGGGGCTAACTGTCAGGAGGGGAGAGGAGAGGAGGGGTGTTCTGCCTGTGTCCATTGTGGTGAGTGGCCTGCAGCAACCCATTTGTCTCAGACTGAAGATAGCTTCCTGAAGCTGAACAAGACCATGACTAGGAATGTTATTGAAATGGAAAAGCACCCAGTCAGGATAAAGCAGTAACTTTGTATTGCTTGTGGTTTGGGATGTCTGAGAGGCCTCATAATGCCTCATAATGCGTGACATGCAAATGCTTTTTCTTCTTGGGTTGCTTTGAATTCATAAATGGGATCAGTATTTCAAAGCACTCATTCATGGAGAGTAGAAAGGGTAGAAGGGTAGAAACGCCATTGCTGAGACTGTATGAATTTTGGTGCACCATTCTGGGACAGTCCAAATCTCAGAAGAGATGTCTGCCACATTGCTCTCAGCCCTACTTTGTAACTTGTTTTGTGGATGTTTTGACATCTTGGTTCTGCTATCCCCCAGGCAGAGGCCTAGAGGATATTGACTTGTGGGGTAGGAGGGCCTGTTTCTCTATAAGCAGCCCCCTCTCACTCCAGGAAAGGGGATATATGACTGGGGATTTTACATGTACTATGGAGAGGCCTGAGAAACTTAAAGTAGATGTATGCAATGCAATACACTTGACCCTTGACCTCACATATCTTTCAGTCCCTTCCGATTTTATTTCTGGAGAGGGCAAAGAGAGCCAAGGAAGATAGAAAGGAAATTAGAGCTCCCAGAAGGAATATCAGTTATTGGAGGTGAATTGTGAGAGTTGGAACTAGTCCAGAGAAGAGCAGAGAGCTGATTTAAGAGTTGAAGGGACCGATTTATGGTGAAAGATGAAAAGAATTAAATATATAGGGCTGAGTGAAGTGGCAGTGAAGGGAAAGCCATGGTAACAATCTACAAATCTCTGAAGAGGGAGAGGAGTTACATAGTGTGGCCCATAGAAGTAACAGGATGAATGAGACTTGCAGAAGGAAACTTCAGGGTGGATGTCAGGGAAACCTTATTTTCTGAAATTGATATTCCTCTCACTATGGAATGGAATTCCAAAGGAGCAAAGAGTAAGGTGAGATGTGGGTCAGATAAGCCATAGCATTCATAATTAATCAGTTTTATATTTGGAAATGTTGAGAAGCCACAACAGGTAGGAAAGCTGGGATGGGGAATAGCAGCAGGAATCAGGATCTTTCAGGATCCAACTCTCAAGAGACTTTGGATATTGGTGTTTCCAGTAGGAAAAGATAAGAATTGCATACGTATCTTTGAAATTGGATGGGATGTGCTTACAGAGAAGATTGTTAGTGAAAAAAATATTTTGAAATTACTGGGTTTATTTATCTCTGCCCCCAGACTGACACAGAGTATTTCTCTTGGATATTGTCTGTCTATCTGTTGGGGAGGAGGCATACCCGCAGAGCATTATGCATTTGAGACGCGTCTCTCGTGTGTGTATGTGTGTGTGTGTGTGTCATCAAGCTATTGGGCAGGACAGGAGATACCTGGGTCTTGAGAAGATGAGATCAGTTCTAGATTTGGTGGACTTCTACTGGCTACTTGAAAACCCTTTGACATACTGAGACTACATATATATATATATATATATATAT
>NW_024426774.1:23185725-23309476 GCF_017311325.1 Ursus maritimus | reverse complement strand
ATAGCTTCCTGAAGCTGAACAAGACCATGACTAGGAATGTTATTGAAATGGAAAAGCACCCAGTCAGGATAAAGCAGTAACTTTGTATTGCTTGTGGTTTGGGATGTCTGAGAGGCCTCATAATGCCTCATAATGCGTGACATGCAAATGCTTTTTCTTCTTGGGTTGCTTTGAATTCATAAATGGGATCAGTATTTCAAAGCACTCATTCATGGAGAGTAGAAAGGGTAGAAGGGTAGAAACGCCATTGCTGAGACTGTATGAATTTTGGTGCACCATTCTGGGACAGTCCAAATCTCAGAAGAGATGTCTGCCACATTGCTCTCAGCCCTACTTTGTAACTTGTTTTGTGGATGTTTTGACATCTTGGTTCTGCTATCCCCCAGGCAGAGGCCTAGAGGATATTGACTTGTGGGGTAGGAGGGCCTGTTTCTCTATAAGCAGCCCCCTCTCACTCCAGGAAAGGGGATATATGACTGGGGATTTTACATGTACTATGGAGAGGCCTGAGAAACTTAAAGTAGATGTATGCAATGCAATACACTTGACCCTTGACCTCACATATCTTTCAGTCCCTTCCGATTTTATTTCTGGAGAGGGCAAAGAGAGCCAAGGAAGATAGAAAGGAAATTAGAGCTCCCAGAAGGAATATCAGTTATTGGAGGTGAATTGTGAGAGTTGGAACTAGTCCAGAGAAGAGCAGAGAGCTGATTTAAGAGTTGAAGGGACCGATTTATGGTGAAAGATGAAAAGAATTAAATATATAGGGCTGAGTGAAGTGGCAGTGAAGGGAAAGCCATGGTAACAATCTACAAATCTCTGAAGAGGGAGAGGAGTTACATAGTGTGGCCCATAGAAGTAACAGGATGAATGAGACTTGCAGAAGGAAACTTCAGGGTGGATGTCAGGGAAACCTTATTTTCTGAAATTGATATTCCTCTCACTATGGAATGGAATTCCAAAGGAGCAAAGAGTAAGGTGAGATGTGGGTCAGATAAGCCATAGCATTCATAATTAATCAGTTTTATATTTGGAAATGTTGAGAAGCCACAACAGGTAGGAAAGCTGGGATGGGGAATAGCAGCAGGAATCAGGATCTTTCAGGATCCAACTCTCAAGAGACTTTGGATATTGGTGTTTCCAGTAGGAAAAGATAAGAATTGCATACGTATCTTTGAAATTGGATGGGATGTGCTTACAGAGAAGATTGTTAGTGAAAAAAATATTTTGAAATTACTGGGTTTATTTATCTCTGCCCCCAGACTGACACAGAGTATTTCTCTTGGATATTGTCTGTCTATCTGTTGGGGAGGAGGCATACCCGCAGAGCATTATGCATTTGAGACGCGTCTCTCGTGTGTGTATGTGTGTGTGTGTGTGTCATCAAGCTATTGGGCAGGACAGGAGATACCTGGGTCTTGAGAAGATGAGATCAGTTCTAGATTTGGTGGACTTCTACTGGCTACTTGAAAACCCTTTGACATACTGAGACTACATATATATATATATATATATATATATATGTATATGGCTGTTGGAGAGATGAAACTTATCTAAATCCATTTGATCTTTTCACAAATTTACAAAAGAAAAAGAAGGACAGCCCATGAGGGGTTTGTGTGCATGGTGTGGGAGGAGGGTGTTACCATTAATAAAACTGAATGTTTTTATAAGGAAGAGTTCTTCTGAAGGACAAGGCCTGCAGGTGGGAGAGGAAGAGAGGGAGAGTTGTATCAGCAGAAGTGGTAGCCCCGGCCACTCTTAGGATTACTGCCAGATAACCTCAGTTCGTAAGAATTTGCCCAGCCTAATTCATAAAGACATTTTGCCTTTCTTTATTTCATTTTAAAAAAGATTTTATTTATTTATTTATTTATTTATTTATTTATTTATTTATTTGAGAGAGAGAGAGAGAGCATGAGCAGGGTGAGGGGCAGAGGGAGAGGCAGACTTCCCGCTGAGCGGGGAGCCTGATGTGGGGCTCGATCCCAGGACTCCAGGATCATGACCTGAGCTGAAGGCAGACACTCAACCGAACTGAGCCATTCAGGCGCCCCCCACTAGCCTTTCTTTATAACCATTACTAATGTCCTGTTATGGTTGTATGGGACTTTATAATTTATAAAGAGCTTTCAAAGTTATTATTTTTTCCAATCTTACAGTAGGCAAGACAAGTATTTGTTTTATTTTATAAATGGAGTAACTGGAATCCAGCTATTTGATAAGACTTTTTTCAAGGTAGAAAGTGGTAGACCTAGAAACTTTCACTTATGTATCAAGAGGTTATGAGATGCTAGATGTTGTGCTAGGTCCTGGCTAAGACTACAGATCTTTTTGCATTCAAACTGGGGCTCTTTTCAGTAAAGGAATCATCTCAAGATGCAGATTATAAATAACAAAGACACATAAATAGAGGAAAAACTTTACATTATCCTCATCAGAAGGCCATGCAACAAATATTTGGTGTTCGATAGCCATGACTTGGCAAAGTTCTTTAATATCTTTTATTTTCTTAAAATCTTTGAGGCCCAGTTTCATCATTAGCAAAATAGTAATAGTAATAGTTCCTATTTCAAGATGTTGTCATGGAAATTAAATTAGAAAATACATGTAAATTCGTAACCCAATGCCTGACATAATAAAAGTGCTCCATCAGTATGAACCATATGGTTTTTCCTAGCAGCGGCAACACCCCAGTGTCTGGTTGTACAGGTTGTATACTCTGTAACTCCAAGAATTGCATATACATTGTAGTTTATTTAAATGGTGCCATCTGGAGTTGTGCAGTCCCTATGTGTGATCACATGTGGTGACCCTGGCAGCAGGAGTTGTAATACTGTGGGCTCCCATTCAGCTAACTTCTAATTCCTGAGATAAGTAGTGGGATCTAGTGGAAATGGGGAGAGTGACCAGGGTGATAGTTTCTATTGTCTTACACAGAAATGTGGATGAAGAGAATTGAGGTGTGGTATTTACTTCATTTCTATCAACTAGTATCCTCCAAGGTCTTTTGACCTTGGATTTGGTTCAAAGATTCAAGCAGCATATTCACAATCCAATTATTTTTTCTTCTACACAAAGAAAGCAAGCCTTAACTTTATGAAAATATGAAGTCTAGTAATGAAGAACAAGATAGAGGCATTATGGAACAGTAGTTTTCAGATGGTGGATCTTTCTTAACTGAGAGCGATGTGTGTAGTTCAAGCCCTTCAATGCCCAGAGAGGTGCTGGGCCACTGACCTCTAGTAATTTCTTTGTTATAATTAGCTGGAGCTGTGCCCTTTCCTTACATTTCTGGTTTCACCATTCATTGTCAAGTGGAAGGCAGGAGAAAGATGGAAGGTGCCAACTGGTTGATGGACATGAGCCCATTAAGAGCAATTAGACCTTTGAGATTCTGTGGAGACACAAAGCCCAGGGACTTGAGTAGGAGGCTGCCTCAGGAAAGTGGCTCAACCTAAAAGAGACTGTTAAGCATCAATATAGCATTTTATAGGTAGTATTTTTTATGAGCCATGGCTGAGCCACTGCTTTCAAAAGATGCACATGGACATTATTTCTGCTTAGGAGTAGAAGGAGACTAGGACATTTTTGTGAGGATGGTTATAGGTCCAGAGGTTATGTGACAAGAGCTGTGAATACACTTATCAAAGAGCCCTAGGGGTGTCTTCTTTCTTAGAGCCATTGTCTTGTCCTGTCTAGGATGTGGCCAGTGTTTCTTAACCTAGTGATGACCGGGGCTTTTTCATATGGGCCAACGTGTGAGGAAGGAGCAGTTTAAAAGAGTGTCGCCTGGTGGGGAGATTGGGAGTGGGTGGGAGGTATCTTAGTACCTTTCTTGCTGAGCCAGATTTCTCAAAACAACTTTTTTTTTATTCAGTAAATTTTGTGATGAACTTTCCAGCTGGGCTGTTATGAGCTTGGGTCCTTTCCCAGGAAAATTCTCTCAGATTCACTTGGTGAACATAGGCATTGCAGAATGTGGGAAGTCCCGGACTGGGCAGGAGGAGAGCTCTGTTGGGGCAGATACATCTAACCACTTGGTTAATTAAGAGTCTTTGTTTCTTGAACTCTACTTTTGTGGTTACATAACAACAGGTGCTTGGAGAGGTAGGCAGTGAGAATTCCCTGGAGTAAGGAAAAGGCTAAAGGGAAGATCTGAAAATAAAAACAAAGAAAATCCTAGCAAGCTTAGAGGAAATCAGGCAACTAGCCAGAGGAAATCAAAAGGAAACCTTAAACCATCAACTCTGTTTTTCCTCTTATTTATCTTTTATTCAGTTTTCATTGGAATATGGTTCATGAGGGTGGACATGGGCAGGTCTCCTTCATAGATCCTTTCCACATTTTCAGCCCAGGTAATTAAAGTAAGTTTTCTGTGGTGGAGGGAACACTAGATTAGGAGCTAGAAGACTTAGATTCTATTACGATACTGGCCTTTTATTAGTTTTGACATCTTGTGCAACTTCCTTAAACTCGTTGATCCCTTGTGGCTTTTTTTCCTAAAGGAGGAAATACGGAACTTGTCTTGACTACCCCATGGAGTCTCTGTGAGCATTATGTAAAATAACCTACTTGGTAGATTTTAGTCTGGATTATTCAGAAATAAATATATAAGGCTGTAGAAGAAGGAATGTGTACAAGATCATAAAAAGTGCTGAGATTCTACTTTATCAGTTCATAATTTCAACTAACCCTTGGCATTGGGGAGCAGCAGTACCAGCTCCCAGATTTTGAGGCAGGTGTTGGGCTTCATTTAAGAGCTCAGTAGTCCTGAAAAGGGGTTATGCGGCCTCTCCCGTGGTTTCTCAAAATGAGGTCCTTTCATTGAAGTAATTTTGCTCAACTCCATACTTTTCTGGAAATGAATCTTTGGCTGTGGGACATAAGAACTTGCATTTTAACATCAGAAAATTATTTTTTTAATTGAATGATGACAAATACAATGAAGTACATTGACTGTATTAATCTCATGTATAGCTTGATGGTAATTCACATATACAGCATCCATATAGTTACCACCCAGATAGAGATGCAGAACACTTCCAGCATCCCAGGAAGTTCCTGTTTAAGCCACTGTGTGGACATATGTTGTCAGTTGTCTTAAATTGATTTTGAAATTGCTGAATTATATGGTAAATGTATGTTTAACTTTATAAGAAATTGACAAACTGTTTTTACAAGCAGTTATACCACTTTATACTCCCACCAGTAATGTATGAGAATCCTTGAGAATACTTGATATTGTCAAATTGTGGTGGTATCTTCTTGTGGTTTTAATGTATGCTTTGTTTTGTTTTGGTTATCTAATATAGCATAGGAAATTAGCTAAAAAATTAGTGGTTCAAAATAATAACAATTTATCTTTTATAGTTCCTATGAGTTAGGAATTTGGGAATAGCTTGATTAGGTGTTTTTTTTTGCTTCGAGTCTCTCATGAGATAGCAGTCAGATATCAGCCAAGGATGCAGTCATCTTCAGTCTTGACTGGAGCTACGGGATCTACTTGCATGGTGCCTTGCTCACGAGGCTAGCAAGCTGACGCTGCCTAGTGGTGGGAGGTCTCATTTCTTCTTCAGGTATTCCTGTCTGTAGGGCTGCTGGAGCATCCTTGTAACCTGATGCCTGGCTTGGCCGAGAGTGAGCATCCATTGAGATAATATGATCTTTTTTGGGGGTAAATATGAAACACAGTGTTTAATTTTCCAGTGTTGAATTAGCTTCATAGTCTCAGGATAAACCCCATATGGTCATGATGTATTATCTTTTGTATGTATTGCTGGGTCAGCTCACTGATACCTCGTTGACAATTTTCTGCATCTGTCTTCGTGAAGATTATTGATCTGTAGTTTTCTTGTCTCCGACAGGCTTTAAGGTGTGGGTAATGCTGGGTGCATAAAATGAGTTGTGAAATGCTTCCTCTTCTATTTTTCCTGGAATAGAACTGTGATTTTTCTTTATTGAATTTTTGTTTAATAGAATTTGCCAGTGAGGCCTTCTTGGCCTGGTATAGTCATTGTTGGAAAGTTTTAAATTACTAATTATATTTATTTAATAATAACGATTATAGGATTATTCAGATTATCTCTTTCTTTTTGAATGAACTTTGGTATTTTATATCTGTCAGAAAATTGGTTCATTCCATCTATGTTGCTGAATTAATGCAAGTTAAATTGTTCATAATATCCCCCTATTATTTTTTATGTCTGTAGTGTCAGTAGTGTTGTCCCCTCTTTCACACTTGATATTGGTAATTTATGTCATCTTTCTCTTTTCTTCATGGTCATTCTGGCTAGAGACTTACCAATTTTATTGACTTTTTTTCAAAAAAGCATTTTTTTTTGTGATACTGATTTCTTCTGTTATCTTTATTTCATCTTCATTGATTTCTGTTTTTATTCTATTACTGTGCCTTCATTTTGTTTGCCTGGGGCTTAAATTGTTCTTCCTGTTACTAGTTTCTTATGGTGAAAACTTAGATCATTGATTTGAGACCTTTCTTCTTTTTCTATTATAAGCATGTAATGGAAAAATTCTCTCTAATAACTCGGTTTAGCAACATCATATAAATTTTATTAGGTTATAATGAAATTTACTTTCTATTCAATTAAAATATTTAAAAATTTTCCGTTTGATGTTCTTTTGACTCATGGTTATATATGTGTCTTTTGTTTCTGAATATTTGGGGATTTCCCAGATATCTTTCTCTTATTGATTTCTAGTTTAATTCCGATATAGTCTGAGAACATACTTGGTTTGATTTTAGTTATTTAAAATTTGTTCGGGTTTGTTTTGTGCTTCAGAATATGGTGTACCTTGCTGAATGTTCCATGTTCCACACTTCAAAAGGTTTTCTCTTATTATTTGGTGGAGTGTTCAATCAATGTCAATTAGGTCAATTTGATTAATAGAATTGTTCAGGTCTTTTGTACCCTTACTTATTTTTTTCTGTTTGCTATTTGCATTACCAGTAGAGGACTCCTAAAGTCTCCAAGTTTTGTTTTGTCTACTTCTCCTTTAATTCTATCATTTTTTATTTCATGTATTTTTTTTTATTATGTTCAGTTAACCAACTTATAATACATCATTTAGTTTTTGATGTAGTGTTCAGCGATTCATTAGTTGCTCATCACCACATGTACCCTCCTTAATACCCATCACCTGGTTACCCGGTTACCCCATCCCCACACCCCCTCCCTTCTGTAACCCTCAGTTTGTTTCTGGGAGTCCAGAGTCTTTCATGGTTTGTCTCCTTCTCTGATTTTTTCCCATTCAGTTTCCCCCCCTTTTCCTGTGGTCCTCTGCACTATTCCTTATGTTCCATATATGAGTGAAACCATATGACAATTGTCTTTCTCTGCTTGACTTATTTCACTTGGCATAATCCCCTCCAGTTTCATCCATGTTGGTGCAAATGGTGGGTATTCATCCTTTCTGATGGCTGAGCAATATTCCATTGTATATATGAACCACATCTTCTTTATCCATTCATCTGTTGAAGGACATCACAGCTCCTTCTACAGGTTGGGTATTGTGGACATTGTTGCTATAAACATTGGGCTGCATTTGCCCCTTCTTTTCACTACATGTGTATCTTTGGGGTAAATATCTAGTGGTGCAATTGCTGGGTCGTAGGATAGCTCTCTCTTTAACATCTTGAGGAACCTCCATACTGTTTTCTAGGGTGGCTGTACCAGCTTGCATTCCCACCAACAGTGTAATAGGGTTCCATTTTTTCCACATCCTTGCCAACACTTGTTATTTCCTGTCTTGTTAATTTTTGCCATTCTAACTGGTGTAAGGTGGTATCTCATTGTGGTTTTGATTTGTATTTCCCTTATGGCTAGTGATTTTGAACATTTTTTCATGTGTCTGTTAGCCATTGGTATGTCTTCTTTGGAGAAGTGTCTGTTCATGTCTTCTGGACATTTATTGACTGGATTATTTGTTTTTTGGGTGTTGAGTTTGAGAAGTTTATTAGGTGCCTACACATTTGGGATTGACTCATTTCTTGATGATCTGACTCCTTTATGATTGTGTAATATGTCTTCTTATCCTTGGTGATACTCATATTTCGAAATTTATTTTGATTGATATTAATATAACCTCTTAGGTTTCTTTTGATTATTGCTTATGTGGTATATTTGTTCCATCATCTTACTTTTAATTTATATCTTTATATTTACAGTGAGTTCCTTATAGAAAACATACTGCTAAATATTGTGTGATTTTTAAAAAGTTAATCTTACAGTCTTTGTATTTTACTTGGTCTTTTAGGCCACTTGTATTTAATGTTATATTTGATATGGTTGGATTTAGGTCTACCATTTTGTCTTTGTTTTTGTTTGTTTGTCTTTCTGTTTTTGGTTCTTCTCTTTTTCCTTTCTTGACATCTTTTGGGTTATTTGAATATTTTTTAGTATTTCAGTTTCAATTTATCTATTGGTTTTTTGGCTTTATGTTTGTATTATTATTTTAGTGGTTGCTTTAGACATTACATATATATGTTGTATTTGTATATATATGTATGTTATAGTTATATATACATATATACATACCTATATATCATGTATATGTATATATAAACTCTCACAGTCTACTTTGAGTTGACATTTTAGTACTTTAAATAAATATAGAGCCTTATAACCATATAGGTCCCTTTACCCTCTCCCTTTGTTATAGTTGTCCTGTGTGCGATATCTACATAATTAAAAACTCTGCTTGATTATATATATACATATATATGTATACACATACATATATATGTATATATATAGCTTTTAACAGTTATACATATTTTACATAATTTAAGAGAAAACTAGTCCTTTATATTTACCCAGATACATAACATTTTTCTTACTCTTCCTTGTTTTCTGAAGTTCCAATTTCCCTATTTTATTATTTTCCTTCAACCTGAAGAACTTCCTTTTTCATTTCTTTTAGAGTAGTTCTCCTGACAACAAATTAGCTTAGTTTTCCTTTATCTGAGAATGTCCTTATTTCACCTTTACTTCTGAAATGTGGGTTGCCAAGTCTTTTCTTTTTACACTTTAAGAATGCTGTTCCTCTGTCCTTTATAATTTCTGATAAGCATTCTGCCATTAAATTGTTCTTCTCTTTATGTAGCTGTTTTCAAGATTTTTTCTTTGTCTTTAGTTTTCAGAAGTTTGATTATTTGACTATATTAGATTGTGATGAGTCTGTGCATGGTTTGCCGTCTGTTGAGATTCTTGAATCTGTAAGTTTACATCTTTTATGAAATCTGGTGAATTTTCAGCCATTATTTCCTCATTTTTTTCTGCACAAATACCATTCTCCCCTCCTCTGGGACTGCAGTTACACAACTTTTAGATCTTTTGCTACTGTCTCACATTCTCTCAAGACTCTGTTAATTTCTCTTTTCAACTCAACTTTTTTCTCTCAGTTCTGCAGATTGGACAGGTTCTGAAATCTGTCTTCGAGTTTACTGATTCTTCCTGTGTTTCCATTTGCTATAATTTTTAATATTAGATATTGTATTTTTCAATTAGAATTTTCTATTTTTTTATTTTTTGAAGATTTTATTGAGAGAGAGAGGGAGAGAAAGAGAGTATGAGCAGGGGGGAGGGGCAGAGTGAGAAGCAAACTCCCTGCTGAGCAGGGAGCCTGATGTGGGACTCCATCCCAGGACCCTGGGATCATGACCTGAGCCGAAGACAGACGCTTAACTGACTGAGTGACCCAGGCACCCAAAATTTTCTATTTTTAAAAATAATTTCTATTTCTCTAGTTAGAACTACCTTTTCATCAATTTTCTAGAATGTTTACTTTTCCCTCTTGGAACACAGTTATAACAGACAGCTTCTTTAAAGTCTTTGAAATCATTTCAACATCTGGATCGTCTTGTCATTGGCGTTTGTTGATTATATTTACCTTTAAGAGTTGGCTGAATAATAATGGCTGAATAATATTTCATTGTATATCTGTACCAAATCTTCTTTATCTAGTCATCAGTCAGTGGACCTTTGGGCTCTCTCAATAGTTATTCAGCCATCAGAAAGAATGAAATCTTGCCATTTGCAATAATATGAGTGGAGCTAGAGTGTATTATGCTAAGTGAAATAAGTCAGAGAAAGACAAATACCATATGATCTCACTCATATGTGGAATTTAAGAAACAAAACAGATGAACATATGGGAAGGGGGAAAAGAAAAAAAGAGAGGGGTAAACAAGCCCTAAGTGGCTCTTAACTATAGAGAACAAACTGAGGGTCAATGGAGACAGGTGGGTGGGTGACGGCCTAGATGGGTGAGGGTATTAAGGAGGACACTTGTTATGATGAGCAGTGGGTGTTGTATGTAAGTGATGAATCACTGAATTCTACTCCAGGAACCAATATTGCACTGTATGATAATTAACAAAATTTAAATATAAAAACCTAATTGGTCATTTGTTTTATTTTATTTTGTTTTGCTTTTGTATATTGAGTAATTTTACATCATATCCATGATTGAACATCATGTTGTTTGGTCTGAGACCTGGGTGTATTTTAAATTTCAGTTTTTTTCTTAAAGCCTTTATTATGCTGCTTTGAGTTTGTCCCTACATGTGCTGCCCAGAGATGAGCTGGGACCCCAGGCCAGTTGCTTCACAGAATTAGCATATTTCTGTCTCTCCCCTCTGGAATTCTCCTTAAGGTCAGTTTTACCTGTCGGTACTACTTCTGCACAGTTTGTGCAACTGGGGCTGTCCTTGGGCAACATGGAGAGATAATAAAGAGAAACAAATCAGGGATTCTCTCCATACTCTGGCCTGAAGTGCCCCTTTTCCCAAGCCCCTGGCCTGAAAGATGTGATCCCTAGTAGGGTCTCTAGTAGAGTTGTGGCTGCTGATATTGCCAGCTACGCTGACTGTGCTGAGAGTTCACTATCATAAGCTGAGAGGGAGAAAAAAGGAAGAAAAAACAAAGAAGTAGAGATTGCCCTCCATACTCTCTGGATCACAAGACTCCTTTTCCTGGCCTTTTGGCCAGAAAAAAGAGATTTCTGTGGGCATTTTACCTGCCCATGGTACCATCAGCCTAGCTTTGCTGGGTGCCAACATTTGGTTCATAGATGCAAGACAAAAGAGGTAAAAACAGAAAACTCACCTCCATATGGATTGCTTTTCTAGATTTTGATTCTCTTCCTCAATATTCCTGGTTTTATTTTTCGGAGTCCCTTAATAGTTGTTTTTTTTTTTGTATGTTGTTCAGAGTTCTTTGTTGTAAGTAGGTGGATAAATAGAATTTAGTGGACTTACTCCATCTTGCTGCACCAGAAGTCCCTCATTGCTTTTTGGAATCAGAGTTTCCATCAACAATATTTTTCTTTCGTTCCCTCCTTCCCATGTCAAGGTGTGGTAAATGCTTCCAGGCAGAAAATCAGGACAGTGCTAGGGCCTCCCACATTTATTTTCCTTTTCCCTGGTGCTACTGATTATCCCATGAAAACAGTTTTTTCATATATTTTGTCCAGTTTTACAGCTGTTTATTCCTTTATCATGGCTGAGAGCCTATAAAATGAACTTTGAGATCGCGGCCATGTTGGCTTATCTCCAGATACACCATCTAGAGCTGTGTGAGCCGTGCTCACCCAACAGAAATTACACAAGGGAATCCTCTGTATGAGAATCTATACATTTGGACTTTTGCCTGAAGAAATGCTTATTTATTGGTTCACTTTTTTTTTTTTTTGAGCACTTACCAAGTTGAATGGAGTTCAGTCTGTTTCTCCCAGGAGTTCACCAACTAGTTGGGAGAGAAACGGCAAACATGGCATGGTAATCAATAACTCCAGGGAACAGCAGCCCTTGCTGCCGAAGAAAGGATGCAGACGGCTGTAGTGGTTCAGGGCAAGCCTGGAGATGTCAGCTCCTGCTGCGGCGATTAGAGAGAGTTTTGTTCTGTTCCTCCAGATCTCAAAAACCATTCCCTGAAAGGCTGATGAATTCTACTTGCTCAGTGCCTGGTAGGAGGGGTGAAGTTTCTCTAAGACAGAAAATTATAGCTCGGGAATTTTAGAAAGAATAAGCTTATTGCCTTTTGGCAGGGGGTCAGGTCAAAGGATATGTGCTGAGAATGATGGTTTTTCTTTTGGGATTGTGATAGAAGTGAGTTAGAAACAACTTCCAGAAGGAGGTTATTTGAGAAATGGGGTCTTGGAAGGAGTACAGAATTAGAGAAAAGAGAAGGGCAAAGGACCTTACAAATTAGGGCGATAGCACAAAATAACACCCGGAGGAGGAACAACTGTTGGTGAGAGAGAGACAGAGAGTAAGACAGAGAGAGAGAGAGAGAGAGACACTGTATGTGTGTGTGTGTGCGCGCGCGCGCAACAAAGGGGGAATAGCCAGAGCAGAGAAGGCTAAGGAATCCTGGGGGTTGAGAGGCTGGGTGCTGAGTCAGATAATCCGAGTTAGAGGGAAGGCTGGCTTATTGAATCAGGAACTTACATTTGATGCTGAAGAAATCAGAAAGTATTTAGTTTTTGAGTAGGAGAATGCATGTTGACTGCAGATTCTTGAAGAAGTGTTGTTTGGTTGTGTCTCAGTCCCAGACTACACAGATTGCTGCAGTTGCTTTGGAGCCTCGTACTGGCTGTTGTACTGGCTCAGGAGTGACAGACTCAGAGCTGGGCCAAAAGACGCGCAGATATAAGGGGAACAAGAAGAAAGAAGTCAAAGGTCCCAGGGTTTGACCTGGGGGCCCTGCAGCCCGGTGGTATTACTGAAGAGAAGACAGTTGGGAAGAGCATCTGGTTTGGGGGGAGAGCACCTGACATGATGACTGTTTTGTGGGCCTCCATCTGAAGAGCAGGTTATCTGGAATGCACGTGAGGATAGGGAACAGAAGCAAGGATGGGTAAGAGGTCCAGGTGGAAGATATCAATGTGGGAATTATTTATATGGACCTGGTGGTTTAATTCTTGAGAACAGATGCATTTTCCTGTGGAAGAAGAAAAAGGAAGGAAGGTCACACCTTGGATTTAGAAAAGTTCATAATTTCACGATGGAATGGAGTCAATGACATCACTAGAAAGAACTTATAAGAAGGAAGAGAGGCCACTGGATTGTGGTGTCATGGAAGCTAAGGGAGACAGATGTTCCAAAGATGGAGTGGAAAGGCCTTGTGTTTGTCCCAGAGCCTTCTGGAGAGCAGGCAGAGGCAGAAGGAAGTTTAGCGGGAGTGCTCAAGAAATCGCAGAAAAATGTGCTTATGTAGTTGTTCGGTTTGTGAAAGGAAGAAGAGATGACCAAGAGAATGAAATGTCAATGATGTTAGAAGATTTAGCAGAAGAAAGAAAAGATGTGTTAAGGATGAACCTTCTTAATAAAATCAGGAGAGAAAACTGAAGAAAAAGGAGGTTTGAGGAACAGCAAGGGAGGGGATAATTGCGTAGCAAGACCGCTCAATCTAGACAGTGTGGACTCTTCTCCCCGCCTTGGATGCATTCCATCCAGGCCCTGTCTGCTTCTTAAAATAGAGTTTTTGCTGCCTTATCCTTTTAAATATTTCTGGGAGGTGGGGATCACTATTTTATGAGGCTGCCCAGTGCTTGCTGGACAGAACTGTTGGGAAAATGTTGAATAGTGGCTGCATTCTACTCCTCTGTAACTTAATCCTAATAACAACTACCACTGAGCAGTTTTACACAGATTACTCTATTTACTCTAACAGGGTTGATTTTAGTATTACTCCCATTTCCAGATATATTGAGGCTCAGAGAGGTGGTCACATAGCTAGTAAGAGAAGGATCTAGTATTTGAGTCCCTGCCTGTTTAACTGTACGCCTGTTATCTCTAGGTCTTCTTGCTCCTGCTTGTGGTTGTCATTCTGCCTTCAAGTATTGTCTGTTCTCCAGCATGAGGGCCCTTCAAACATATGAAGTCAGTTATCCCACATATCCTGGATAATTTCCTTTGTCTCCTCCTCTTTCTCTTTTTCCTCTCTTTCTTGCTTTCTTTCTCTCTCTCTTTTTTTTAATTGTTAATTCAGCAGGTAATGATTGAGGAGTTTCCGTGTGTCAGTCCCTGTGCTAGGTGCTGCACAGACCGCGTTGAACAAAACAGACCAGCGCTTTGCCCTCTCGGGGCTTACAGACTGGCGAGGCAGGCATATTAAATGTGCAAATGAACACATAAATCTATAATAAGAAACAATGAGGAGTGCTGTGAAGGAACGGGGCATCTCTAGCCCCCCCCCCCCTTGGCGCTCTTTCTCACAAACTCTGATTTTCAGAGGCCTCATCATGCTTGCTTCTTTCCTCCGGATGCCTCTCCTTTTAAGGGGTGGACTTCAAATGAGGCCAAGTTTCCACCACTGTGGTCTGATCTTGGAGCACAGTGAACCTCTTAACTGAGAAACCTTGGGTTATTGCAGCTCCAAGCTAGGAATGGGCAGAACCACAGGCAGGAGTAACTAGAGAGAAAGAACACCGCTCCCTTCTCTGAGACAAGAAGACAGATGTGTAGAGGTTCCAGGCAGGGGCAAAGGACAAGGACGGAGAGCCCAGGAGTAGGGCCAGATGGTCTCTAACTGTTCCATGAAGTGTGACCAGAGGTCATGCTAAATATAGATCACCGTGCCGTGCATTCCACAAATGCTGCCTTTCCTTACATGCTCCAGCCCCTCTTGTTACCCACACCTCCCCTCCCTCTCCTCTCCCCTCCTCCCCACTCCTTCCCTTCTTTCTCCCTTTCTTTTCTCCTTTCTTTTCTTTTTTCTCTCCTTTCCTCTTCTCTTCCCTCCCCTTTTCTTTCTCTCTTCCTTTCTCCCTCCCTCCCTCGGTCCCTCCCTCCCTGCCTCCCTTCCTTCCTCCTTCCTTCCTTCCTTCCTTCCTTCCTTCCTTCCTTCCTTCCTTCCTTCCTTCCTTCCTCTTAGTATCAGTCTCAATACCACAATTTGGAAGAATCTAGTTGGAGAAAAATGTTAAGAAGTACAAATGCAGATTTGATATATCTGACCTTTTTTTCTCTTCAAAACAATAAATGCCAAATAGTTTAAAATGACAGCCAGGATGGTTAGAGTTTATTTATGTGCTTAAATATTTAGGGGAGAAATATAGTTCAGATTTAAGTATAATTTATGTGAAGATTCTAACTGGTGAGAGTCCTAAGTACTTTTAAGGAACCAGCATAAGCAGTGATGTTTACATTTCAGACAACAGAAAATGTGAAAAATCAGAATAGAATTAAGTGGCAAATGATCCCTGATAGGTAATGAGAACATTTGATAACATCAAGGAAGTATTTTACAACACACAATTGTGTTTGGCTTTTTCATATGGTGTGGTGGCATCCCAGCGAAAGACCCACAATCTACATGTCCTCTCCTTTGATGAAATACAAAATATTCTATATATGCAGGTTTACCTGTATCGCTTATTTTACTGAAGACATTTTATTGTTAAAACAGAAAGAGGGAGAATTACCTTGCTCCAGCTGTGTAAATCCTGATAGAAGTATAATCCTCCAGCCTGGAGTGTAATTCTGTACTCAGTCTCATACTCAATTATCATCAGAAGCAGCAGTGTCCTTTCAGAGTGGAGGCTCTGAAAGGGTTTTTTTGTCTTTCTTTCTTTGTTTCTTCTTTCTTCTTTCTTTTTTTTTTTTTAAAGAACTGTGAGTGTTAGTTAACCCATGTACTTCTGAAAGGAGACAACATTGCATTATGTTAAGAAAATAGAATGTGGATTTTGTTCTCAGTTTGGTGCCCAGCTCCAGAACTTACTATAGTTACAAAATCTTAAGGTAGTGAGACAATAACTTAATTTTTCTGCTCCTGGCATCCTCATCTATAAGGTAGAGATTATTATAGCACTTGCTTTATAGGGTTCTTAGGAGGACTAAATGAGATAATTAAAAAAAGAATTTAGTATAGCACCTGGCACATGGTTAAAGCACTGAAAATATTATCCATTATCTTCAATTTTATTATTATTGTTGTTTTATTAATATAAAGGGGCTTCCCTGATTATAATTTTTTTGTGGTTTCTTTTCCATGTCATTTTTTTTCTTTTTTCTTTTTTTTATTATAATATTTTTATTATGTTAGTCACCATACAGTACATCCCTGGTTTTTGATGTAAGGTTCGATGATTCATTAGTTGCGTATAACACCCAGTGCACCATGCAACACGTGCCCTCCTTACTACCCATCACCAGCCAATCCCATTCCCCCACCCCTCTCCCCTCTGCAGCCCTCAGTTTGTTTCTCAGAGTCCATAGTCTCTCATGCTTCATTCCCTCTTCTAATTACCCCCCCTTCTTTATCCCTTTCTTCTCCTACCGATCTTCCTAGTTCTTATGTTCCATAGATGAGAGAAACCATATGATAATTGTCTTTCTCTGCTTGACTTATTTCACTTAGCATTATCTCCTCCAGTGCCATCCATGTTGCAGCAAAAAGAACGATTTCTCAATCTTTTCCATGTCATCTTTGCTGAAATCTAAATATACTCAAATTTGAGTTTATCTTGTAGAAAATAAAATTAAATAAATGAAGGGCCCCCAAGAAACCTTTACATATTAGGGACTAAAGCAGCCTATTTGCTCAGAGCTAAAATCATCAGAAAGTCAGTGCCATCCCATTGTGCATTGCCTAAGAATTCCACATGGAAATAGCAAATCTTTTATTTATTTATTTTTTTAATGTCAAAGAATTTTAATTAAGTCATAAAGATGATTTCTAAACCCTTAAGACACTCATTATAAAATCTTTTTTTTTTTAAAGATTTTATTTATTTATTTGACAGAGAGAGATAGCTAGCGAGAGAGGGAACACAAGCAGGGCGAGTGGAAGAGGAAGACGCAGGCTCCCAGTGGAGGAGCCTGATGTGGGGCTCGATCCCATAACGCTGGGATCACGCCCTGAGCCGAAGGCAGACGCTTAACGACTGAGCCACCCAGGCACCCTGTATAAAATCTTTTACTTTCATAGCAGGAAAAGTCCTTATTTCAGTAATTAACTATGTTAGTTGAGGCATGGAAAGAGGGAAGAGACTTCTGGACTAGGAATTGTGGAATTAGGTTTTCATTTTAGGATGTGCCGAGTTGTCCTGTTCGAACCTGGGCCAATCACCTGAGCTTTCGGAGTCTTAGTTTCTGTCCTATGAAATAAGTGAGTTCTAATCTCTCCTCTCCCTTTCATATTAAAATTCTGTGATTCTAACCTATTTCCAGGCCTGGTGCTGAAGCTTTACTGGGAAGATGCTATTGCTATGAACAGTTGCAGGGTCAGTTAGAATTTCACAGAGCAGTGATAAGAATGATAACCTTCTCCGATTCTTACACATTTGGTAACTAGAAGATTATGACAAGAGCTGTTTATTTCTAACTAATACTCCTTAGAGACTATGATAAGATTAAAGAAATTTATTTTCATTTCTACCCAAAAGGAAGAGCCAAGTTATTTTGGTTCTTTTCTGGATGTACAGTGAACTCACCTAAGATGATCTGTTCTGGTTTTCTGTTCTAACCATTACAGCTAATTAGGGACCTGTTGTGTGGACAGAGGTGATAGGTAGGTAGGTAGATAGATGGATAGATAAATTCTTATCTACCTACTCACCTACATACATGAAAACTGTACCTCCTCTTCCTTATGTGGGTAGGGTTTAGGTTAGGGGCAGGATATTGGGATATGGGAGTACTTGACTCATTTATCTCAGTATGAGGGACATGGGGGTACTCAGCAAATACTTGCTGAATCAATGAAGAAAGGAATAAAGAATGAATGAGGAATAAAAATATGATATATAAAAATGGCCGCAGGACAAGCCTGTTCCATCTTTAATAACCACCTGCCGCAGTGAACATAGTGTGTCTTACAAGTTCACTTGCTCACTTCTTAATGACTCATTGACTCTTTCCTTAACTTCAATTCTCCGTTCAACAAATAATCATAGAGACCCCTTGTGTGTTCAGAACTTTGTAAAATTATAAAGACAATAATTACAAAATGTGATTCCTGACTTTAAAGAATTTATAGTCTATTAAGGAAGACCAGAAATACAAGATTTAGAGTCAAAAGTTGGGGATTCAAGACTTGACCCCAGCATCAATAACTTCATGATCACCATTTAAACAGTCTTGAGTCCTGCTGACATGCAGGGGATGATTCCAACCTCCTAGGATTGTTGAGAGGATCAAATAAGATTATATATGTAGAAGAGTGCTCTGTAAAATTGAAAGCACTATAAGCATTACACCAGCCATTAGAAATAATACAAGAGGGTGTGGGCTTAAAATCTAAGGGTACTGGGACAAAGAACAGCAAGTAGGGTGATGAGTACAGACTTCCTAATGGAACTGAGCCTTCATGGGTCCTGGAGGATGAGTAGCGTTTGGACAACCAAGCTGAGGGGAGAGCATTCCAGACAGCGTGCATGGAACATGGAGTGAGGGGCGCCAAATTCAATCTGATTAAATCAGCTAGTCTTCCTGGAGTATCTGATATGAACATGCTCTGCTGGGACTTCTCTGGAGGAGATTTTGTGCTGGAAAGTACAGTTGGATGGGCAGGACGGGATCCGGACATGATAGGAGGGTCTTGGAGAGTACGCAAGAGTGTTTAATCTTCTCGTAGGAAGAACCGGGCAACTGCCAAAAGGTCTCATCTGAATGTTAGGACGAGGAAACTGGTAGAGGCGTGCAGTTCAGATTAGAACGTGGGGACTGGAGTTGGTCATCTGGGATGCCATGCGGGGGACGGTTTGGAAAGTGGGATGGCAGAGAGAAGGATGACTGCAGAGAAACTTCACAGATCCTGTTGTTAGAGGCGGAAGAGGGATGAATCCAAGTTATTCTGGAACTTTCTGCCAGCAAGATTAGAGTATCTTTGATAGAAATGAAGGCTTGGGGAAGGAAAGATTTGGGGAGGGAGAGCTGAGTTCCACTTGCACATGGAAAGCTGAGATAATAGCTGGCTCCAGGCAGCAATGTCCTGTAGGTGATTGGAAATGTGGGACTAGAACTCCTGTAAGAAGTCAGGGCCGGGCATGGGGATTTGGGAATCAGCAGCAGAGACTTCTCATAAATTATGCACTTTGCTTAGAACTTAATTTCATGTTTTTCAGAAGATAAGAGAAACGAAAAGCTTGCTGAATTATGGATTATGCAACTGTATTAAAAGTAATTCTCCCTTCCCCCCTCCCATCTGCCTCCCTGGTGATTTTGGTGCTCTGTTCTTCCCTCTGATCCACTCCCCCCTCCCCTAATACTTTATAAACTGAGGGGCACAATAACCTCTATTTCTGTCAGATCAGAAGATTGTCTGTGAAGAGATTAAGGTGATCGGGAATGTTCACCAGAAGATATAGTGATCCTCTTGGCACCCTCTCCAGTCCTTCAGAGATCAGAGGGATAGAAGGTTTCTCTAGAGGAAAGCAACCATTTATATTTATAGGAGGAAATGTTTAAAGAGCTAAATTCTCAGTTCCCTGGACAGCTCCGTTGTTTGATTTACAGCTTTTCTTAAGCAAAGCACTGATTCTCAACAAGAGACGAGCTGCTTGGCAGATAATGTGATCAGATGAAGTAGGGCTTTCAGAACTGGTAGATGGGCTTGAAGCCGGCACTCCTTTCCTGGCACCAAGCTTTCATGAGTGGTTTGAACTGAGTTAGCACAAACAGCAGGTGCGACTCTCAGAAGTCGAGTTTTCCTTAGTCTAATCCTCTTCTTCCTCCCCTTCAAAGGGAAAATTTCCCCAGCAATTTACTTAGATGTTCTCAAGGAGTACCTGGCACAGGGTGTCAGACTTGACTTTAGATGAGGTAATCATGGGGAGGGGACAGCTGGAGAAATAAGACGCAGGTGCTAACATTTATCGAACATTTATTATATGCTAAGCGCTTTACAGACATTCCCTCATTTAACTGTTATAGCCACAAAAGATGGGTATTTTAATCTCTTTCGCAAATGAGACTTCCGGGGGTTATGTGACTTCCCCAGATCATGGGATGAGTAAGCGGCTAAACTGGTATTTGGTTCCCCAAACTGGGATTAGGTTTCTAAGCCTGAAGATTCCCTCCTTGTTCCAAGCTGTGCTTTCTTCCAATCCCTATTAGAAGGAAAAATTATTTTTAAGAAAGGCACTTGATTATAATTTTCTAGAAGCCTGTGAAGGAGGGTGGGAATCCAGTAGTGCTCATCTCCTTGTCCTCCTCAGCTGTGTCGTTCATGTCCCTTATCCCTCTTTCCTTCCCGCCTTCTCTTCTGCTTCCTCGCCGCCTGTCATTGTGGGAGGCCCCCTTCTCTTCTCACATCTTTCGGGGTGTGTGGGTTAAAGAGTCGAGGCGGAGTGAGGAGGTAGGCAGCACCAAGTCTTTCATCTTTCGGGGCCCCCTGTGCGCTTACTATTGGCCTTCTGCAGAGCCTGGCCAAGGGCAGGTGGACACTACAGTGTGGCTGCATTGTAGCTTCTGATTTTCATTTTGACCGTAGACAGACTTTGCGAGAAGTACTTACTCTGTACAAGGCACCACACTGGGTGCTAGGAAAAATTACTTTGAAGTGACTAAATTGGAATTTCCTTAGAATTAAGAAAAAAGGTGTGCTTGTGTTTTACATATTTAAGGACGATGGGCCAAGGAGAAGGGATTGGGCAAGAGAGAGGAGCAGGCAGCAACTCCGCTTAGAGGCTAACACATTCCTGAGGATGAGAGACAAGGACAGCTTGGTGTGCGGCCCTGGCCACCCATCCTGGTGCGCAATGCGGCTGCGGCTCCGTCTGCAGCCCTCATGGGTCCTGGCTTTCCACTCGGCAGCCTTCTTCCACTGGCTTCCTGCAGGTGGCCCTCCGTGCAGGCTCGCTGATCACCTCACCTCTTTCTCCTGCTCTGGACTCTAACCCGTGGATGAGTGGATGTCAGCCTACCCGCAGGGTGGACCTGTAGGTGCTTTCTGAGACACGTTGATCTGGGCGCGCCTGGCAAATGGAGCGGGCCAGCACCCCTCAGCGCATTTTCTGGTCAGTCAGTGCGTATTAACTAGAGCCTTCTGGAGAAGCGTCGCTGATAGTGAGGATTGCAAGTCAGTGAGGAGCTGTGAAGGTGACACGGATGACGGCTGTGAGACAGTCCCCACAGCACGTGGCACACGGCATCGTAGTCCGTGCACCATGCAGGAAGGGCAGCGGAGACACTGTTTGTACCGTGAGTGTGTTTATTCTCTTTGAGATCAGTTCCCATGCTTTTGGCTGCAAGTAATAAAGACCCGACTGGAAGTAGCTCGACGGTCTCATATAGTAAGAGGTGTGGAGTTGGTGTGGCTCCAGGGTCAGCTGATTCATAATTCATGGCACAGGACAAAGTCAAGGACCCAGGCCCTTCCTGTCTTTCCACTCTGCCTTCTTCAGGGTTGGCGGCAGCAGAAGCTCCTTCACACGCAGCTGAAAAGGGCGAATGTTTGTTTTTTTGCTCCTTCATAAGAAGAAGGAAACCTTTTCCAAAGGCCCCTGGTGGAACCCCCCTGTGTCCCATTTGCTCGGGCTGCCTCACATGACCATGCCCAAATCGAGCAGCTATCCAGAGGGAAGAACACAGTTGACTTGTCTCAAACCTGAACATGCATCAGAACCCCTGGCAGGGCTTATTAAAATAGACTCCACTGGGCCCCACCCCCAGAGAAGCTGGTTCAGCAGGTGCAGGGTAGGACCTGAGAATTTGCATTTCTAACCTCTCCTCTGTTGGTGCGGAGACCACACTCTGAGAAACATTGGCTTAAACTGTTCATCCGTCATCTCCCAGGTCTGGGGCAGTGCCCTTGACCTCCGCAGATGCCCCAAACCTGACCACAGTTGAACTTCTCTTAGCAAGAAGGGTGGGGGAATGCTGAGTGTCTCCATCATCGTTTTTAATTTTGGGAGTTCTAGAAAGAACAGACAGTTCCATATAAGGCTCTCAATTCCCTCTGGGTCATATGCTCTAGGGGGCTTCCTTTCATGTGGGACAGTCCAGGAGGGTGTCTGGATGGCAAGTTCAACTCAGCTGAAGATGGGAGATGCCTCACCGTCATTCTGGTACATCGGCTGTTGGATATCAAACATTTAGATTGACAGGCCACTGGAGCTAGTGGTGGCAACATCTTCTTCCCCCTTTCCCTCCTCCTCCTTCTCTTGCTCCTCTTCTTCCTTTTCCTCCCTACAAACTTCAGTGTCATATGAAACTTCTGCTTCTCAGAAGACTGAATTCTTCCTGACCCTGCAATGAGTGCAGTCAGAGCTTCCCACTTTGGGGACACGCAGCTCCCGTGGCAGCGAGGGCTTGAAGGCCTTTCAGGAGGCTGAGCTGCACGAAATCAGCCATCAGGGAGCTCGATGCTGCGGTTACTCCGAACTGAACGCTCATTATTGATGCTAATTGAACTTGAAGTTAATGAAAAAGGATTATTTTACAGGGCTTAAGTTGAGGCCAAAATTGTTATTACAGGTTAATTATTCTCCTTAAAAGGCACCATTACAGCCATGATTGTTTTTTATCAGCTTTTCCTCTGGTGCCGAAAGAGATTTCTTCGAAGGCAGATTCCTGATATAATTAGTCACCTCATCTGATTCTTAATCGCCAATCATTTCTCTCCAGATAGAGGTTAATCAAAGGTAGGTGAGTTGGATAGTCTGCCTTAATTGCATTTGATCAGTTTCAAAGAAACCCTTTTCTCTTCCATTTTCGGTTAGGAATGTGGCCTTTCCTTGGTGCTTTTATTTTATTTTATTTTATTTTTAAAGATTTTATTTATTTGACAGAGATAGAGACAGCCAGCGAGAGAGGGAACACAAGCAGGGGGAGTGGGAGAGGAAGAAGCAGGCTCATAGCAGAGGAGCCTGACGTGGGGCTCGATATCATAACGCTGGGATCACGCCCTGAGCCGAAGGCAGACGCCCAACCACTGTGCCACCCAGGCGCCCCTCCTTGGTGCTTTTAAACCTAGAATCTGGAAGAGGGAATCAAAATGGGCTCACTGGAAAAAACACACTTGTTCTGCTCCTGGTGACAGCGTGAGGTGGGCACGCCGGGGCTGGAGGCTGGTAGAGGTCCTCTGTGGTGGTGTTGCTGAGAGTCCAGGGCCTGGGGACTGGGTCTATGCTGGCTTTTCCCTTTAGTCTTCTCCCTTCTCCTTTTCTTTCTTTTCATATGGTGGGGGGCGGGTAAGGCACCCACATATGGATTCGGTCCATAGCAACACCCGATTTACCCGCACAGTTCTGTGCTTTTGTTAAGTGGTTCCCTCTTCCATGGTTCTCTTTTGTTCTTTTCCATCCTGGAAAATGCTCCTCATACCTTATGTCTCCTCTCACATGTCAACTCCTCCAAGGTACATAGCCCCTCCCTCCCACCTCTGCAAGAGAGGCCCACTTGCTCCTTTGTGTTCCCCACCAGCTTGTGACCCCGTGCCTTTTCTTGCCATCTGTGTGGCCGTTTCTGAGTCTTCTTGCACCCCCATTCCCTCTCCCACCGTGCTCCATTGCGGAGATCAGTTTGTGGACGCCATGGGGACATTTGGCACATGTTCTGTATGTCAGGTTGAAGAGACCTGTGCGTGAATCTTCTGGCACCAAACATAATGCCTGGGAAATGTGTACAAGGCCAGGGAAAGAGACAGACCCATGACTTGAGCCGTCCTCCATTCTTTGCCCTGGGCCACCGAACAGGCTGGAGCGCCATTGAGCTCACTCCTGGGGTCCTCCCTTCAAATGCCCATTGACCAAAATAGAGTCCAGGGAGCTGATAATCTGGCCAGCAGTTCACCGGATTGAAGCCCACAATTAACTGTTGAATTTTGGTGATAAGGGAGCTCCCGAATGAAGCTACTGGAAGGACTGTTAAAATGCAAGTAGTATCTGGAAAGAATAAAATAAACGACTATGGCTAATCCTGCGGCACTCGTTTGCGAAGACGCAAACCTTTTCCGCATTGTTGAGCCAGGTCCCCTGTAGGGTTCGTGAGGGAGCGACAGGGGCTGAGGCTGAGGCACGGAGGGGGCTGCCGCCCGGCTGACACCCACAGCCCAGGATGGTCAGAGCCGCAGCCTCCTGTTTCCATTCTCAGAAAATTTTTGTCTCTCTGCCAAGACTTCCAGCCGTATAACTTTCACCTCACAGCTCATTCCCTTTTAGAGAAAAGCTTTGTCTTTTAACCCTTCTTCACTTCCAGTGTCTTTCAGCATGAAGAAGAGATTTTCTAGTGGAATCTCGATGTGCGTCTGCATGGCCCTGCCTTGGTGGGTGTCGCCGGTTCGCAGAGCAAAATGTTAAAGAGGAGGAGTGACAACTTTCAGGGCTAATGATGGTTTTAAATCATCCTAGAGAATTAGGAACAACCGGCGGCCCTCACGTGTGCCACTGTAACTTGTCAACCCCAAACCCTGCCTATCTCCAGGCATAAAAGCCACATTAAGTTTTAAGACCTGATTCAAAAACGCATTATAGATAATGATGACACCTTGATGTGAATTCCTCACAAAGGAGCCTGGACATTTGACTTGACATATTGAGGTTTTACCACTGATAGAATTGTTAGGGGTTTAGTGGTTTCTAGTGATTGTTTAGCAAATGCTACATCTTTCTATAGGAAATGTTGACCCCAAAAGTGCATTTTATTTATTTTTATTTATTTTATTATGTTAGTCACCATACAGTACATTATTAGTTTCTGAGGTAGCGTTCCATGATTCATTGTTTGCGTACAACACCCAGTGCTCCATGCAATACGTGCCCTCTTTAATACCAAACGTGCATTTTCACAAACCACAGAAATGATCCCTGAAAGTATCATCTTCAAAAGTGCATTTTAAGGAGAGTATGTGTAGTTTGGTGTGTGTGTGTGTGTGTGTGTGTGTGTGGTGTGTAAAGCATCAACATTCTCAGCTTTTCCCCTTGTCTTTCTCCTAATGGAAAAGTGAGATACTTGAGAATTTGAAGAGAATCCAGAGTCAAAGGATATAGTACATTAAAAAAAAGTGCTTGGGAGCAAGAATGAAATACTAGATAACATGATAGCACCCTGATGTTTTAAAATTTCATTTTTCTACTGTAGAAGAAAATGTCCAGGCTAGAAATCATGTTATTGGGGTCTCATTGCTCTCCCATTAGTTAGCTAACTGATCTTAGACAAGTTATTGTGAGCTTTAAGAGCTAACATTTCATTTTTTTTTTGCGGTGTTTTTTTGAGTCGGGTTTTACCTCTATTTCTTATATAACCATCCTAGCAGCCCCATAAGGAAAGTATGATTGCTTCTCCCATTTGTGCAAGGGCGTAGAGAGGTTAGGTCACCTGCCCAAGTGGGAGACCTGGGCTCTTACTCAGGGCTCTCAGACTCCTAACACCGGCCATGAGCCACCTCACTTTGCTGCCTGTCTTGAGTCCAGCAACATGATCCGGTGGCAAATACCCACTAAGCGCCTACTGAGAGCCCACGCACCGGGAACGAGATGGAGACAGGTGTGGCCCCAGCCCTCAGAGCTTGCAGAGCAGGACAAGTTCTCCCTTTGTTCCTTGATCTTTTTCTAGTGTAAGAAAAGATTTCAGATCCTTGACATCCCTTTCAGCTTGAAAGCTTATGAGCATTTAAATTATTTGCAATGACTTCTGGTCTTCCATTTCTTTATTAATATTAGTCACACACTTCTATTGGATGACTGTTATGTGCCAGGCACTCTGCTGAGGGTTTTTATAGGACTGTTGAATTTAGCTTACGTGCCAGTCCAGGGAGAGGCTGCAAATGAGGAGATGGGAGGTGACCTTGGCCAGGGTCATTTGGTTTATAAACGGCAGGGTGGGAATTGAACCCAGCTCTGCCAGCCCCATGCTTTCCCTACGTAAGCAACTTCTTGAGCCATTGCACTTGAAATTTAATAAGCTCCATTCATTTAAACAAGCTAATTCCTCTAACTACAGATCTCACGGAAACAGGAATCTAGGTAACCAAGCAGTCTTGAAGCTGGGCAGTCATCTGTTTATTATAGGCGGCACTGGATACCAGAGAATTCAGACTCGGACAGCCTCAACCCCGGTGTTAGGTTTGTTTGAAGCTGAGAATGAGTCTGGGAACCTTCACAGTGGTGAGAGCTAACATTTCACCACAATGAATTGAACTTGGGAAGCTGTTAGGTATAGAAACAACAACAACAACAACAAAGAAGTAATATTTATATACCTCTCTTTAGTTTTGTAGGCCCTTCCACATCCATTATCTCATTGATAAGAGGAAAAGAATAATGGAATGAGTTGGAAGCCTGCAAATATATAAAATGATATTGAGTCTGCCAGGGAGAAACTCAGAGCAATGAGAAAAAGGAGCAGGGTCACTCATCAGAGGTAGACTGGCTTATCTTTAAACACCTGATCAGGAAGGCGGCTGAGCAGCAGATACATGTAAAAAGGACCATGAAGCTGAGAATAAATGGAGCAATCTTTTTCTGAACGGAAAGTAGCTGAAATTCCATGGCTAGGGAAGGGGAGGGGTGGAAATATTCAGAAATTATGGCCTGCGAAGAATCCCTAAAGCTGTCAGGCAGCGGGGGATGACAGCGGCCCGTCAGGAGTGGCCCGGGGTTGGATGGGGCTGTAAATCACAGGGAAAAGCATTATGGCCATCGCAAGGCACTGCTGTGCCCGAGTGGAGGATGGGCTGGATGGCTTTATAAAGCTGGGTCTCCCAGGCTCTGGGCATGATGGAATTGACCGTGTCAACTTTGGGATGGTTCAGAATTCAATCAACTTGCTTTTAAAAATGGGCTTGTGGGGGGTATTTAGGTCATTCTGAAGATCTGCAAGTCATTTTTCCCCCTCTCCCAAGAACCTATTTAACATAAACAAGATTATATTCTGTTGGGAAAGAGTATGTGTGCTGGAGCACGGGAGAGGTTCTGGGTGTCCCGGCCTCTATGTTTCCCGATTGCATCAATGCCCACGGAAGCAGTCTGGGCTGGTGCAGTTTAGGCCTGGGACTCTGGCATGGATGGTCTTCGTTTCAAGTCCCGGATCGACCACCTGTCATGGACCAGTCCCTTCAGCTCTTAGCCTTCCAGTTCTCTCAGCTTCGGTCTTATCATCTGTAAAAGAGGGACAATCATATTTCATGATTGCAAGGATCAAAAGGAGCTCGTGACTGTAAAGCATGTAACACAGGGTCTAGTGCAGGCTAAGTGGTCAGAAGCAGTTGTTAGAGAGGGAAACTATTGTATCTCTTGACCAAGAAATCACAATCCAACAGATGAAGAGTGTAGGAGAAAATTTTCTCTGGGTTCTGCTGCATGAATAATCTCAAACTCTTTCTGCTTTACCCCATTTGCACCTCTCTCCTTCATGCTCTTGTTTGTGTCCTGGCATGGCCACTGTTGCTGTGCTCCAGGCTGTCAGCAGCTTCAGATCTGCTCTGTATACCTTCTCATTCTGGGTTGCAGGATGAAGGGGCACCTCTTCTCCGAGCCTCAGTATTCTCCTGGCAGAGGAAACTGGTACGAGCGAGCCTCTGCTTGGAGCTGGTAACTTGCCACATCTACGTACATTCCAACTGCCCGAAGAAATCCTGAGGTCCAGGCCACCATCGGTGGGGCAGGGAAGTTGACCCTCCCATGGAGGGTAGAAAGGAGAGACAATATTTGCAGGACAGTAATGGAGTCCCCCTCAGGCTCAAGACCATGGTTGTAAACAAAGTCATTTGATGGGTCAGGGAGAGAGTGGTTGAACTTGGTCCAGCCACCACCATTCACCCAAGAGGTGGTCACACAGAGAATGGGCTGTTGCCAAATATTGCGCTTAGCCCTCGCACTGTGTGAAAAGAGGCTGAATGTCAGGGGGGCTGTGCCGGGTTCTCCCCACCACTGTGGCACTCGAGTCTTGCTGCATCTGTGCCTCTACCTGTGGCTGGCAGTGAGCTCCCTGACCCTGAGCTCTCAGTACTTTGGTGGCGGTTCCAGGTCTGTGTGAGTTGACGGTGAGTCGGGGTGTCCCTAAGCAGGTGGATGATGTAAATGTTAGCACTGATTCCCAGGCAGTAGCAGAATTTAGCAGTTTCTTACATTTCCCCCCAGAATCATAAAATGTTCTTCTATATGGGCCTCAGACTTGTCATTTTTAAATGAGATGTGGTAGAGTGATCTCTAAGGCCATTTCCAGTGTCTGTGGTCTATGACCTTGATGATTTGACAAGTGCTTGGGAGGCATGAATGACATACTTGATCGGAAACTTCCTAATTTAGATAAGCGTTAATTGCAACATTACACTCGTAAGTTGCATTGCATTGCCCACGTTACTACAAAAGGGTGACTGTCACCCAGCATCCTCTCCAGGTCTCCCGTTTCCCTGGGGTGCTTATTTTCCTATATCCACCTCTTTCAAAAAATCTGCTGCAAGGTGTCACTGACATGTGCATGACTGGTCATTATTTCCATTTTTGGAGGAGATGAATCGTTACCCCCAAAGGAATGACTGACTTTCAAATATCATGATGTGACAGTTGTCTAGAAGAAAACATTTTAGGGCAAGAAGGCCCCCCTTCTTCCTTTATTCCAATTTGACAAATTGGAATTTGTAGAGCACCCATTATGTTTCTCACCAGGCCCTGTGCTTTCATTCATGTTGGCTCACTTATTCCTTGCAAACTCCCTTGAAGAAAGTACTAGCATCCCCATTTTATAGATGAAGAAACCGAATCCCAAAGAAATTAATTACCCAAAGTTTTCTAGTCAGAAATGGCAGATCTAGGTTGCACACTTAAGCCTCTTTCACTGCAATGTCCATTCCCCTTTTGTTACTTTTTTTTTTTTTTTTTTAGAGAGAGGGAGAGGGAGAGAGAGAGAGAGCAGGGGGAGGGGCAGACGGAGAAAGAGAGAATCTTAAGCAGGCTCCACACTCAGCATGGAGCCTGATGTGAGGCTCAATCTCATGACCCTGAGATCATGACCTGAGCCAAAATCAAAGAGTTGGACGCTTAAACGACTGAGCCCCCCAGGTGCCCCCTCCCTTTGTTACATTTTGATGAAAGGTGCACTGAGCTAAGAGTTGGGGGCCTCCATCCAAGACTCGAGTCTGCTGCTGGCCCATGTGGCCTGAGGCAGATTCTCAGGCTATGTGAAATTGAGGCAAGGGAACATTTAGCTGTTAGGAGACTTTTTTTTTTTTCAATATTTTATTTATTTATTTGACAGAGATAGAGACAGCCAGCGAGAGAGGGAACACAAGCAAGGGGGAGTGGGAGAGGAAGAAGCAGGCTCATAGCAGAGGAGCCTGATGTGGGGCTCGATCCCAGAACGCTGGGATCACGCCCTGAGCTGAAGGCAGACGCTTAACTGCTGTGCCACCCAGGCACCCCAGGAGACCTTTGTTTTTAGACCAGGTTCACAGTTTATTAATTCAGTGACTTTAGGTTAATCACATATATAAAACAGGACTTATGATACCTACCTACCCTGCCCACCTCCCAGAGAGTCTGAGCACAAAGAAATAATAAATGTTAAAATACGTTGTAAACTGTTAAATATTATTCAAATATATGGCATTGTTGGTGGTTCTGTCTAGGAGGAAAAAGAAGCCAACCGCCACTTCCCCTCTTAGAGACAGGTTCTGCCTAAAAAGGAAATCCTACCTCCTCAAATGTTTGTTTTGAGGGTTCCAGGAGACAGGAGAAGGACTATCAAGTCTAGCTCCTTTGTAGCAGAGAGAACAAAAGACAGAATTTCAAACTCACCTTTAGAAATCCCAGTGCACAGAAATCCAGATTTCCATCAAAGGCATTCAGGGATTCAGACCCAGGCTGCTTTGACCTTGGAAACTCCCACTTTTTCATCCTAAAACAGGATGAAAGTTGGCTAGGTACTAACAGAGTTTACCAAATAGAAGACATGGTCTCTTTACTGTAGTGACATACAGTCTGAGTGGTGTGGGGGAAAGGCAGTCCCACAGAACGGCAAAATCTCAGTGCCAGCCTCAGCGGTATGGGGTATAGGCTCTATTGCCTAAATGGATGTCCGCGTAATGCAGAGGGCAGAGCTTGCTTCTCTCCTATGTGTACACTCTGTTCTGCGGAAAGTGTAAATGACCTGGAAATGCTCATTTAGGGCACCGAAACCCTCAGGAGGTAACATATTTTTTGAAGCATTTCTCCATGACGTATACATAAAGCACCCCGTTGCCTTGTTTTATCGGCCTACTCTTAGTAGAATCTAGCACTAGCTGGCTAGCTGGTGGTTTTCCTTTTTGCTTAACAAGCTGCCTGGTAAATGAAGTGACTGCCCGCTCAGTCCTCTAGGGCTAGGAATACCCGAGACCACCTTCCTCAGGGTCCTCATCCGCCTCACCTGACCATCTACCACCCCCCCATTTGCATTCATTCATTCTCTCTCTAGAGATAGATCCATAGATCCAGATCTCCTTCCTCGCTCGTCTGCAGGGAAAACATTGTCCAGCTCTAGAAACATTTTGTTCTATTCACATGCGCTTTTAAATGTTACCAAAGTAAAATGACACAACTTTTAAAAGAGAAGCTGCAAGATGAGTAGTTTTCTAGTCACAGTCCCTTTTTGTTTAAATTAACTTCTACCCAGTGGTTTTCAGGCTGTGTCCAGAGATGGAGATGCCCCCACTTTTGATTTCACCATAGCTTCATGAATTTTATACACTGGGATCCTCTTAGGGCTTCACTCGACCAAATGTTCTGACACAAATAAACAGCATGCAGATCCCTCTTTTATACCAACAGTGAGTTTCCTAAGAGTCGGAGGAAGTGGCCTACTGGGTGTTGGAGTAAGATTTTTCAAATAGTAAAGAAACAGTCTTAGAAATTGGCATGTAACTTGATATTTTTTCCATGTGGTTTTGACTGAAAGTGTAAAAAAATATGGAGACTGTGCATATAGTAAGAGTAAATTGTTTTTGAGAAATTGATAGGAAGTCGCATACATATCTTGAACCTGACTTCTGTGAACTTGGAGTACTCCGGAGCTAATATGGTATACTGAAAAGAAGCATTGGTGAGGTGTTTTGTTTTTGTTGGTGGTGGGAATTCCATGGCAGGTTTCAAGGCCACTGGTGCCCATGAGTCTGAGTTCTGAACGTCGTTCAGTGGCTAGAGCAGCACAGCCCCTGGAGTCTGTACGTGTTTTGATTGAACAAAGGGAAAAGTCCCTTTAAAGAAAATAGGTGCTATGGAGATAGTAATTTGGGGCAGTTGAGAATTAATCCAGAAATTACCCTGTTATATCCAGGCACTTATATTTCTCTGAATCCTGCTTTGAATTGTATCATTCTTTTTTTTTTTTTTGAAAGCAAGCAGGGAGGGGAGGGGCAGAGAGAGAGAGAGCGAGGGAGAGAATCTCAAGCAGACTCCATGCCCCGCACGGAGCCCTACATGGGGCTGATCCGAAATCAAGAATCAGATGCTTAATCAGCTGAGCCACCCAGGCTCCCACCAAATTGTATCATTCCTTAAATAAGCAAGTAAATGTTAATAAATGAAGTTGTGTTAACCTTGATCATTAGCTAGTACACAGTATTTTTTTTATAGAAAAGATAATTTTTTATAGAAAAGATAATTGGTTGAACTATATGCTCAGTACCTCCAGGCCCAACCGTCCCAGGAACAGCCGTCATAACTGGGTCTTGACTACTTGACTGCTTGAAATACTTGACGGCGTCAGTATTTACCGGTCGGCAACTTGCTGAGTCCCGACCTTGCCGAGTCTCCCAAGGTGATACACAGCCCTTGAGCCCTCTTCTCACAAGTGTCTTCTTGGATGTGTCTCTCTTCAAATGGATGGTGGAGAAAAAGGTGCCCAAAGTTTTTATGGTTACCTGACCTGACATACTCATTTGCCAAAGATTTTCCCCTTTAGCCATTGTAAGCTCCCTTGTGACATCTAAACACAGGGATGTTTCTTTCTTTTGAAATAAAGGTCTTTGAACATAGTCATCCTTCCGGTGAGCCCAAGAAAAGATTGTCTGGCTGAGTTCTAAATTAAATGAACCTACCAGGAAATGAGACAACAGAAACAGAAACAGACAGGCTTTGGGTTCAGGGGAAGATGCAGCGTAATGGGCTGTCGAAACCTTTCCTGCCCAGCGTGATCTATGAAATAGCAGTAGCAGCGCCGCGGGGGAATTTTTAAAAAATGCAGAATCCCAGGTCCCACCCCAGACCTNCTGAACCAGAACCTGCATTTTAACAAAATGGACCCCCATTCCTTGATACTCCTGTCATTGAGAGGTGGGGAGCCTGTGTCCCCTCCCTTTGAATCTGGTTAGGCTTACGACTGTTTTGACCAATAGCATATGGCAGGAGTGACTCTGCATGACCTTCTGAGAGTAGGTCAGAAATGACCAAGTAGCTTTCTCCCGATTCTCTTGAGAGGCTCACTATGGGGGAAGCCAGCTGCAGTGTGAGAAGTCTGAGCACCCTCAGATAGCCAGGAAGGCGTTTGGTGGATGATCTGTCCCTCCTGGCCCTCGACTTTCAGCCATTCTTGCGAAAATGCCAGAGATATGAATGAAGCCACTGTGGGCCCTCGAGACCATCCCATCCACCAGCTGAGTATGACCAGATGACCTCAGTTGATGCCGCACGGAGCAGAAGAATTGCCTAGCCAAGCCCTGCTGGAATTTATGAACCATGACATTCATGAGATATAACAAAGTGGTGTTGTTTTAAGCCACTACATTTTGATGGTGCTTTGTTAGGCAGCAAGATACCCAAAACGTGTCTGTACCAGGAGAACTGTATGCCCAATAAAAATTTAGAAGCACTAGACAAAATAACAACTGTCAATCACTCCGGGACGCATTGAGAGAAATGTGCACAAGTAGTCGAAATGCTGGGGTGGATTAAGGTGGGACTATTCCTCTTTCAGGCTTTCTCTTCTCGTGTTTACTGTGTAAACTGTGGCAAGTCCTACAATAAGAATTTGAAAACTGACATCTATTACGTGTCTACTCTGCCAAGCATTGAGCTGAGTTCTCCACCGTGTTATATCTGCTCCTCTTCATAACAACTTTATGAGCGAGGTATACTTTTTCCCATGTTATCAGTGATGGCACTGAAGCCAAAGAGGCTATAGGACTTGCCCAAGGTGAACCACCTAGAATTTAAACATAGGTCTCTCTGGTTTGAAATCCTCTTTCCCCGTCTTTTGATGGCACAAGGTTGAGATTCACTTACCCTCAGGCCAGACAAGTTACTGTCAGCTAAAGGCACTCTTCATCCTTCTCTTCCCTCCCGGGGAGAAACAGACATGGCTGGTATCACTGGCCTGAGTTTTGAGTTTCATCTTTTTTGATTTGTTTCATACCCAGTCTCTGATGGAGGGCTAACACAGATCAAGAGGCAGGTGACCAAAGAGGTGCAGGACCAGGTGCCCATGTACTGCACACCTGTGATCGATTTCTCTTAGGCAGCAAGCTCAAAGGTAATTAATTGGCCTAAGAGGAGATTCTGTCTCACTCTTCAAGGAGTAGATTTGAGCCTAGTTGTTACCCTGTTGAGTTTGAGTTCCTCAGCTCTGTATTTATCTCATGAAAGAGAAATGCATTTCATTTCAGCATTTTTTACTGAAGGTCATTGTGTGCCTGGTGCAGTGCCAGCACTGTTGGGGGTGGGGTCCAGGTGAAAAGATTTGACACCCACCTGGAGACTTCATCATCATGTGCTGATGAATTTCACTGGGCAGAGGCTGGAGGATGGACAGTCTGGAAGGGGCAGAGCATGTTTTCTAGATAAGGTGGGCAAAGGTGGGCTTTGAGGATTTCACAGGGATGGGGTTAAGAGCATTTAGGCAGGGGGTACCAAAAGCAAGAGCCTAGAGTAAGGAAAATGGCAATGGCAAATCCCAATGGCAAGCAGACCTCAGTGGCTAGAGTCAGTCCAGGCGTTGTGTTGTGTGTGTAGAAGGAGTGAGTTTGAGGTGAGGGCTCCCATCCTGTTGACCTTCGTAAAAGGGAAGTCAAGAGACTCTTTAACACCTTTTTTTTTTTTTTTAAAGAAAAAATTCACTGTCCACATCAGGGGCAGGCTTACTTGTTTTTCCAAGTAAAAGATGTTTGGGTATTAGGTAGAGTTGCTATAGATTTAGCAAATAAATATTCAGGACACCCAGTTAAATTTGAATTTCAGATAAACATGTTCCATACAATATTTGGGATAGTCATGTGCCATCCCAAATTTATTCCTTCTTTATTTGCAATTCAAATTTAATTTGGTGTCCTGTATTTTATCAGATGACTCTAGTATTATGAAAACATAAACAGCTCCTCTGACTTCTCAGGTCTATTTCACAGGGGAGGCGAGACCTACTTGGTATCGTCTAGTTTTTATAAATGAGTGAAGTTTCAAATTAACCCACTGTAATGGTTTATGTCAAGACATCATGTTACACTTATACATTATTTTTTCTTACTTTTTAAATGACCTGTACGCAATTTTCACTTGGTTTCTTCTTGTCTGCCTTTATTCTCCCGATTTTGACACTTTCAAGTCTGACAACCATAGTTCTGGAAAGTGTTCTAGATCAAGCCAAGGTTTGCCATGAGGAGACACCATGGCTCCCATACTTCTCATCCTTCACCACCTTTTGCATTTCCAAGCAGACTTGGAAATGATGATGTTTATTTAGACAACCTCAAATGGTGTCCCTGTTTGCAGATGGACACATTGGCTGGGGGCAGTTGTGGGGGGGGAGTTCTGCTGTTGAAGAACTGGGGCTCAGGAAAGGAGGGTGTCACACAGTGGGGCGTCCCCCCCCAGGACTCACTGGATTAGGGAGCCTCCAGTGAGTCTCTGCAATTTGATGGCAGTAGACATCATCGAAGATTGGACGTGTAAGACGAGGGAAAAGGGAGTTGTAGATAGAGTGAAGAGAATGATGAGAGAGTGATTCATTCTGCCCTGGTGCAGGTGAAAGGCCTGTGGGAGGCCGAGGAGTTAGGAAAAGTTTCATGGAAGAGGTGACATTTCAGCAAAGCTTTAAGACGTCGAGTGGAATTTTTGTCCCGTTCTTGCCTGTGGAATCCCGTCTGCTCTCCCAGTCTCGTCATGTTACTTTGTGAAGAGTACAAGGGCTTGACTTGTGACGGCGTGTGGGGGAGTCAGGGAGACAGGCAGCGGGCTGCTGTGTCTGGAGGAGCTAGCAGGGGAGCCCGCCCCCCGGGGAACAGAGGTTTGCTGCGCCCGCGATGCCGCTGTGCCCCTTGCTCCAGAGTCAGAACTCTGTTCAGCCCCATCTCTCTCTCTCTTGCTTCCTGTAAGATACAGAAATGCTGCTCTTTGAAACTTGGTGAAAGCACCAACCTGCCAATCAGAAGAGGGAAGATCATAATTAATGATAATAGCCCTGTTTTAATTATAGCTATTTAGCAAGTTAGCAGAACAATACCAGTAACACAGCTCCACACGGAATGGGTCGGGAGCAGCCTGCTTCTTCTCTGAGCATTCACTCAGTGCCCCTGGAGCCCTGCAAGCTTCAGCTCCCTGTAACTGGAGGGGTTGTCAGCGATTGCTCTGTGGTGTGCTTCTTCCCTTTCCCCAGCAAGGGCTTTCTCCCTGGCTTTCTTCCATACCTTTGGTATCTCGTGCCAGGTGCATCTGGCTTTGAGTCAGTGACCTCTGGGGCTGCGAGGTTGAAGATAGACCTATATTTGTTTGGGGCAGAGGCAAGGCCTGGGGTATGCAGATCCCATTGAGGCCCCTTCTGAGCTGTTCTTCCTTGGTTCATCTCTCTGTTCTGGTCAGACTTAGAATTCTAGAAAGTCAGCCCTGGAAGGGACCTTGGAGATCCTCTAAGCCAGATTGCTCAAACTATTTAAGACCAGAAGAGCTTCTCTAACTGAAGGGGAGGGTAAGAGAATGCCATGCTCACTCAAGCCCCTGCTCACTCAGCCTCTACCTTGCTCCTGGCTTGAACCACCTGGTTGTTCCTTAAGAAACCCTTAAGACTCCTTGGAGAAGTTGTTCATCACCCCCCCTTTTTTTTTTCGATGGGGTGATTAGAGGAAATACAGGTTTCCTCCACCCAAGGAATTAGAGACCAGAAGAATTAAAACCCAGACCTCCTCTTTTCCAGATATATGCCACTATAAAAAACCCACTTAGGTTATTCTTTCAGTGCTGAAAATCCAAATCCATCTATCCATAGATCCCAAAGGACCTATAACAGAGGAAAAGAGGAGCATAGGTAGGTCTTGGGGTTGGAGACAACCCCTAAGTCAGTGACTTTTCATCTGTGGTCCATAGTGGTGTGTGTGTGTGTGTGTGTGTGTGTGTGTGTGTGTGTGTGTGTGTTTGTGTATGGGTCCTTTTTTTTTCTTTGTTGAGAAGAGGATCCATACTTTCCATCAGATTTTGGCAGGATTCATGACCCCCAATATTGAAGAACCATTGTCAGAGGTTACTCAGCAAATCATTGAAGGGCTCTGACAAACCCCAAGCGGCTGTTTCCTTTCCAGATCAGATTGGACACCCTTCTGCCGTGGGGCACATCAGCCTTCCCAGCTGGTTCTTTCCACTTCACAGCTAATTCCAAGTGACCACAGACCCGATCAAGATGGGACCTGACAGGTAGCAAGGGCGTGAGGCAGAAAGGAGAGGAGCGGGTTCTTCCCCAAGGCAGCCAGGGGGAGATTTGCTCTGAGAGATGACAAAGTGGCCCTGTCATTAATGAGGCGGACATCTCTCCAAGGATGGGTCTGAAGAAAAGATGGCATTTTCCCAATCCCTTTTCTGACAAGATGCAGCCTTTAATGGATGCAGGAGACAGCAGTCAGACGGGGTTTCTTGGATCCGCTGTGGACCTGCCACAGGACGCCGGCAGTCAGAGGGCATCGTCTCAGGTGATAAAGAGCTGGGTTAGCATCAGATGAGTATGAAGTAATAATTTGCCCCTTTGAAATCACTCAGGCGGCCTTTCTTCTCTCTGACAGATGCAGCCCCTGGAGTTTCGGCCTTGTTAGTTATCAGATCTACAGGAAACTTACTGGCTGCTTCTTACCGAAGGGAAGAGAAATGTCTCCCTAACAGACTTAGGCCTGGCAATCTTTCTTCCTTTCCTCATTCATAAGTGGTCACACTATCTTCATTTCCAAGGAATAAGGACTCTTGCTTTTGAAAGCAAAGGGACAGAAGAAGGTGTACGTTACACCACCCCCTCTTTTGGGTCAAGATAAATAGTTCACTGCCTAGGAGGCCGGTCCTCGCGGCCCAGCTTCCCATGTTGTCGGTCTCCTGGGACACATGTGACATTGCAGCATCGGTTTGGGGGAGAGGGGGCATTTGACCAAGGAGTGGAGCAGAATGGTTTCGAACAGCACACACCCGTTCACACACTGTTGCCGGTCATTGATGAGACACGGATCTTGCCCCAGAGTCCCTGAGTTCCCAGGGCGGTTCAGTTGACGTTTTCATTGAAAGGCCTTCTCAAAGGATGCCACGTGCTGCTGCATGCTGGTGTCTGCTCCTTATTTCTCCGAGGCCGGCACTTTGGGAGGCACTGGTTGAAGATGGAAGTATTTTCTTAAGCTGCTTTGTCTAAAGGTTGGAAGTTTGTCAGGCCTGATGCTCTCGGAATCTAGGAGAATTGATTGGAGGAGGGATTCTTGTCCTCTGGGTCAGGTCTGTGTGTACTGGTGCTGCCATACCGGCTCCGGCTGGTAGTCCTTTAGGACCATGCGTGTGGCAGCTCAGTGCCCTAGTTTACTAGAACCTCATGGTCCTGGACTTGTTGTCGGCAAAGGATACTGGGCAGAATTGCATTCCCTGGGCCACTGGGGCCCACTAGGGCACTGTCCCTGGCCTCAGTCCTGTTCTTGCCTGCTCACTGCTCAGCCCCTATACCTGGGCTCTGCCCAGACAGCCTGCTGAGCAGCCCCACGCTCTGCTCTGGCCTCTTTCCCTGCCCCATCTCCCAGCCGTGACTTCTGGATGCTGGATTCCTGGCCAGTGCCATCTCCTGATGCCACTGTCCTCATAGATCCAGTGACCCTGTGCCGGGCACATTAGAGCTAGCAAGTGTCTGGCGGGGACTGTGCCCCAGTCCCCCAGCCCAGCTCTGTACTTCCCTTTGCTCCCTAATCCCATGGCAGGGGAGTTCTTTCCTCACAGTGATTGGCAACTGGTGATCCCTCCAGGATGGACTGGAAATTCCAAGGCCCCTGTAGTGACCTGGGCCTGCTGGGAATGTCTGGATCCGAGTTGGGTGAAGTTGTGTTAGAAAATGTCCCAGCAGGACAGTGCTGCATATTTGCCTAGAGATGATGGTCGGAGAATAAAACTGAGGCTTGGGATTAAATCTGGGGTTGGTGGTTTACCAGCTCGTAGAGTTCAGGACAGTCATGTGACCATGGAGCCTCAGTTTCTCAATCTGTAAAAATATGGATAATTACAGGAATGCATGAGTTCAGTAGATGCATTGGACATGCACTTAACACAAGGCTCGGCTTATCATAGTTTCCATTATTATCACTCAACCTCCTGAAGACCGAATTTCCCTAAAGACCCTTAACTTTCTTCTTTGTCTTTTCTCTCCCATTTCTGCGCCTCCTGTACTCTTCAGTGGGTAGAATACTGCAGCTCCACACCAATACTTCTCAGAGGCAATCAAGTCCGTTTGCAAATGGTAAACAGGTGGTTTCTTTGTAAACAAAAAGCTGTGTACTTGATTTATCCTGCAATCCAACAAAATGAAAAGACAGCTTTGTATTCTGTACAATAGCAGAAAAACCATTCTTTCCAAACAATACCCTCTGCAATTTGTCTCCCAGGTTGGGGTGGATGGAATAATGGCCCCTACAGACTGCAGCAAGCAGGTGGGCCCTCCACCCTTTGATCTGGTGGTCATGGCTCTCCTCTGAGCCTCAGAAAGAGGCCAGGGTCCTGGTGCTGGGCGGGGGGAAGAGGGGCTTCCTTGGTTCTGTTTCACTGGGAGCTACATGGCAGCTGGTCATGCCTCTGGGAACGGCAGCCCCCGGGGCAGTCTGCTGCATTCTCCCACCATGGAGCCAGGGGCAACCACCAGAAGGGGCCCTGAGGCTCTCCTGCCGTGAAGCCCTGGTTCCCCAACTTCAGATGGGCAGAGCCTCTGTGTGGGAGTGGGGAAATGGGGGTCTTGCCTCTGCGTTCTGTGAAATTTTGAACCAATTAAACCAGTGGTAGACGGTGGCCTCTAGAGTTCATGCAGTAAACAACTAACTTGCTGAATGAATGAATGAATGAACGAACGAACGAACAAATGAATGATTATTAAATACGTCCTGTGTGGCAGACACCATTCCAGGCACTAGGAATGCAGCAGTGAAGGGAATGGGATTGAAGTTCCCCATCTCTTTATAAGGGAGAGCAGATAGCAGCCAAGAAATACATAGCACAGAGCGGGTAACAAGGGTCAGGGAGAAAACGGAGCCTGGGAAGGGGGCGGGCAGCTGGTTTACACTGGCAGGTCAGGGAAGCCTCTGAGCCAGGCCCATGTTAGAGCAGCAGCGATGTGAGAGGTGGAGCCATGGGAGACCTGAGGAGAAGAACTCCAGGCAGTGGGAACAGCAAGTACGAAGGGTCTGTGGTGAGAGTGTATGTTAGCCCACATCAACCTCCAACTTTAGCTCATAAATAGGCAAAAAAAAATTTAAATTAAAAAGTTACATGCTTATTTCTGATATGCAAGTGTGACCCCATAGGGGGTCATAAATATAAATATAAATATAAATATAAATATAAATATAAATGCATGGTATTAGATTTGCCCTGAGCTCTCTTCTGTAGGACAGGGCTTGGAGGCTGATTTGTATCATGGGGACCACTAGGCCATGATTGCGGGGAGAAGCCAGGACCAACACATCTTACTTCTGTGTGGTGTCCTTGTGCGTTTCAGCCCTTTAGCATTCATACCTGAAATAGAGGGGCTGTGAATGCTTGCTGAATGAATGACCTAGAAGTCAGTCAGACAGATGAGCGCCAGGAGGAAAAGCTAAAGTCAGGAATGGAGGGGGCACTTGGGAGTGAAGGGGCTGGGTTGTTAGATTTGGTGACCTTTCAAGTCACTTTTGCTCCTGAGAATCGAATTCAACTCCAGTGTTTGAATACAGGTTTTACTGCCTATCACATTATCCCCAAATTTAGCGGCAGCTTCAAGCAACAAACATTTATTATCTCACAGAGTTTCTAAGGGTCAGGACTCCAGGAATGGCTGAGCTGGGGCTCCGGGTGTTTCCTGAGACTGCGGGCACCTCACCGTTGGAGCGAGGCTGGAGGATCGCTTCCGAAGTGGCTCCCTCACATGGCTGTTGGCCGGAGGGCCTCAGTTCCTTGTTACCAGGGCCTCTCCGCAGGGCTCCTGGAGTGTCTTCATGGGACCAGGACCCGGGGATTTGGGTGAGGCAGGTTCTGGCTCTGCATCTGATAGTATGGCAGCCAGCCACCCACCGTGAGAGTGACCTCAGTGACAGCGAGCTGGAAGCAGCAGGGCTTTACTCTGTGCGTGAGAGGCCAGTCCTTAGTCCAGCTCATTCTCTAGGGGAGGTGACTTAGGCTCCACCTCTTGAAGGAAAGAGTATGAAAGACTTTGCAGACCTTTTTTTTTTTTTTGTCTTTTTTTTTTTTTTAAGATTTTATTTATTTATTATAGACACAGAGAGAGCACGAGCAGGGTTAGGGGCAGAGGCAGAGGGAGAAACAGGCTCCTTGCTGAGCAGGGAGCCCAACAGGCTCCATCCCAGGACCCTGAGATCGTGACCTGAGCCGAAGGCAGACACTTAACCAACTGAGCCACCCAGGCGCCCCCAAGACTTTGTAGACTTTTAAAGATCACTTTTTTAGTTGTGCAAACCTTATCAGGTCTTTAATGTTGATCCTCAGGTGCTCCCTTCTGGCTCCTAGCATACTGCTTAACACATGCAAAGCGTTCTATTAATATTTGTTCATTTAGCTAGGAGAAAAGGCAAGAGCAGGTGGACAAGAGGCCGAGAGGGTGGTCAGATATTTCAAAATACATGGGCCACACCCAAGGGGTTCTGATTCAGTTGGTCTTAGGTAAGAAGAGCGTTTTCTCTGGATGCATGTGGCCTGAGAGGTCCCGGCCACGATACTGCTGCTGCTTTGGCTGTGTCCCTCACTTTATTATTTTTATTTTTTATTTTTTTTATTTTTTAATGTTTTTTTATTACATTATGTTAGTCACCATACAGTGCATCCCTGGTTTCTGATGCAAGGTTCGATGATTCATTAGTTGCGTATAACACCCAGTCCCTCACTTTAAATGTATGAGTTTTCTCATTGATTTCTGAGTTCCTCTCAAGAGGGAGGAAAATGTCTGATCTGATGTATCTGATATTCAACTTAGTCCCTTTGGATTCAACTTGTCATTGCCAAGGTTTCTTTCAAGTATGTCAGCTTTTGTCACTCCAACAGAGCCTTTTTTATACTAGGCTTCAGTAGACAGATGTCAGGTGTTGCTTGGTTCTGAATGGTGGGGGTGGGGTGAGGACCAGGGAAGGAGGCCACAGATAAAGAATCTTACCATCTTTTTAAGCCACAAAAGCGGTCATACCAACACATGCTTTGGGAAGCACACATCCTAGGGCAGTGGGACAAGAGCATGTGTACGTACATTTCTTTGCATCCGTAGATTTGGTTGGTAGTTAGTAGATGCTTTGACAGCAGAGCAATTTCTATTCACAGTTGGGGAGGTCATTGTAAGAATGGCCCTTTATGGAAACTGTATTTGTCCACTGCTAAATTTAGGCCATGCCAAAAGAGAGAGCTTTCAGAACAAACCACTTTCCCATACACATGGGGAAATACCTGCTTTTTGGCCAGAGGCCAAGTGTTGTCCAGGACATTAAAAGGGTCCAGCTTTTGAGGCCCAGCCTCAGAGTAGAAGAGTTCTCAGGCAACTACGTCTGGGCAGGGAGGATGTAACGGGGGTTCTGATTGTTCTGGTGGTATTTCCCTATCACAGGGGCTGGGAAGGGTGACCCCAGCTCCACTGGCCCCTGCTTTGCCCAGGAAGAGGTCCCTGCCCTTCCTGTGAGGCATCTGCTTCTTCCTTTAAGATTTTGCTTTGAACTCCCGATGCTGAAGTCTCTCCCGAGGACTTGGCTCTAGAGCCCTTCTGGAACCTGTCTCTAGGCAGGTTTTTGGCATCTTGTTTTGCTCCACTGATTTAGTTGCCCCCCTATGTCCTGTCTGACCTGGAACTGACTTCTGAGCAGGGTGGCTGTTATTGCCACCCCCCGCCCCCGTGTCACTACTAGGTTTGTCAATCCCAAATACCAGTGTTCTGGTCCCGCCTCAGCTTGGCCTGTGCTGACCTGGCTTCAGGGGCTGTCTGCATCCCAGGGCACATCTTTCCTCTAGCTGCTCCCTCCACCCCCTCAAATGTCATTCTGGCTCTCAGTGGGATCTTTGGGAATATTGTAGGAAAGATCCATCTGAAACCGAGCCATCAGGTTCTTGACGTTTTATCTCTAATGAAGAGAAATAATACTTGGCTCTCCTGCCTGTTTGCAATGTGGCTCATAGCACTGAGCTGCACTTTGATAAACTGTGGGAGTCAGTGGCCAGAGCCATGCCTGGAGTGGACACCACCAGTGCCCCTGCTTCCTGGAGGGATCATGGATGGGGACCCAGTGTGCTAAGGAGCCCACTCAGTCTAAGCCGCTTCCAAGGAAGCCTTTGGGAATTCCCTGGGCTTCTTCCAAGGAGAGATGCTGCTTACTTTTTGATGGGTAAATGTGCCTGTCAACGTGAAAGTGAGGAGAGCTGCTTTTGAGCAAATCTATAGCAGAGTTGAAGAAGAAATGTAAAGAAACGTAAGAGACCTTAGTGACTAGTTTGTCTGCCTGTCTTGTCTCCTCACCAGATGAGGAAACTGAGACCAGGGAAGATCACAGGGATGTCCTAAATGCTACAGTATTCTCTGCCAGACAATTGCACCTGTGTCTGGCTTTGATCTTAAAGTCCTTGGGCTTACAAGGCCCTCGGTTCTCTGAATTAAGAATGTTCCAGGGACTGGTTCAGTCAACTCCCTATCATTAAATATTCTGGAATATTCTCTGAAAGGCTGAAGCCCTTAAGGAAGGTAGAGGGTAAGGTAGAGGGTGTGAGGTCTCCTGCAGCTTGGGTCTGGGGCTCTGTGTATCCGACAGGCCTGTAAGATCATTATCAGCTCGAGACTTAATGATCCCCAGTCTAGGGTTTGAAGGGTGATAGGCTGCATGGTTTTTTTGACTAGGAGGGTAGGTTAGAAGGCTGCTTTACCAGGTACGGGTGGTTTCTCTCCAACCCAGTGAGGCAGGTACTATCATTGCTCTCAATTTCTGATTGCTTCTTCAAAGCTAATGCCAGGTTTCTGTTGGAGTTGGTCTAGGATATGCTGTGAACCAGCTGTGTGACCTTGGACTACTCATCTTCTCCCTCTGGGCTTCAGTTTTTCTTCTCTGTAAAATGAGAGGGATTGCTGATATCTAAGCCTTTAGGGGTCTGTCATTCCATGACCCATGCCATATTGGTAGCATCCATTGAAGAATGATCCTAAGCCTCTTTTCCTGCATTTCTCACAGGCTTCTCATGGTCAGGAAAATAGTTGGAACCATCGGTTGAGAGCTGGTTTCACAATCAGAGGTTTTGTTGCTCTTGGGTGCTGGGCCTCCCCTGTTTTGTTTTTCCCCTTTTCATACTGCTTGTGCCTAATAGATCTGAGTGTCCCACTCCCACATGCTCAGCCAGTGACCAGCCTTGGACTCCTACCTATGGAGGACAGTTGGACAATGGTGGGAGGACCCCTATAAAGGAATGTAGTAGGTGATCTCATGAAGACCGTCCAGGACATTGCATCCACTAGGATTTAAGGGGTCAGTGCAGGATAGTTGCATGGATATATTATGGCCTTAGTACCAGTTGGAAATAACCCAAGGGAGCCTGGATTAGTCTAGATACAAACTTCTATTGGGCCAGAAGATGCCTATGCTGGTGGTTGGTTGTAGGCTTGGTGTTACATGGATCTCTCCTCTGTAGTCCTGCATCCTTTCCCTCAACACTAGGCTTCTACCAACTTTTTTCTAAAGCCAGTGGGGGTCTATACCAAGGTTCACGTATATTGACCAGCCACACTTCTCTGTTCCTACAATGGACTGATAAAGAAACATGAAATATATCCATCCACAAATTGAAGGCTAATGTGCAAGTCATCACATCTGGTCCCCTTTCCTGAGAAGGTAGTTATTTGAACACGCTACGATCCTGCATAGCCTTGTGGCTCCTGTGGGCAAGAGAATCGCTCTTCAACAGAGACCAACAGCACTTAACTCCTCTTACAGGGAAATTGGGACTCAAACCTGGATCGGTCTTGCCTTGTTTTTTTCCCTAAAGAATTCCACTGAAACAGAAATGTATAAAGTAGGTAAGGAACTTGGCCAGTAATCCCTAGAGATAACCAGCACTAGTAGTTTGAGGTACATCTTAGACTTTTTTCTTTGTAGAAACATACATGTATTTGCATATTTTAAAATTTAAATTGTGATTACATCATTTTCCGTATCTTTAAAAACTCTTTGTGACATGATTTTAATAAATGCCTAATATTTTCTAAAACAGATATATCATAATTTGCTTAACTATTTTCCTTATGATGGACATTTACCGTACATTGATTTCAAGTTTTCTTCTTTTATTTTGTTTGCCCTTATGCGTATCGCCAACTTACTTCACCAAAGGTTATATAAACGTATACTTCCACCAGCAGTGTGTGAGAATACTAAGCTCAAGATGCACCATTATCATCATTTGCTCTTATTTTAAATGAAGATCATTATTGCCTCATTATTATTTTAATTAGAAATTATTTGATAACCCATCAGGTTGGATATTTACCATTTGGATTTTCTCATTTAGAATTTTTGTTTGTGTCCTTTGGCCATTAATCAGTTGGGATCTTAGTGCTTTTGCTTTGTTTATTTTTTATTTTTTATTTTTTTGTATTTGTTATTCACTTCTTTGTTGCAGGTATTTTTCCTTGTTCATTGTCTTTTAGTACTCCATATAATTTTTTGACCTGGAGTGCAATCCATTGATATTTTCCTTTGTAATTCCTTTGCTTTTAAATTTAGAAAGTCTTTCCCTCCAAGAAATAAAATATACCTTTATCTATATTTTTTTTATTATTTGAGTTTTTCCATTAGGCCCTTTGATTTATACTGAATTTATGTAAGTGCCGGATCTAAACTGATTTTCTTTCAAGTAGTTAACCAAGTGTTCCACTATCAATTTTTAAATAATCTTCCCCTCTTTACTGATTTGTGATACTTCCTTTAATGTTTATTAAAGTTTGTTTCTGGCCTATTTGTTCTTTTTTGCTGATCCCTGTTAGGGTAATGTTGAGACTATTAGGCAGCTATTAGGTTAAGGGGCAAAGAAAGACATTAATCTTAACTTAGCATAACCACCTCTACTCCCTGTGAAATGCTTGAAGAAGGTATATGTACAAGGGACAAGCAAATCAATATAGTATTTATTATTAGCTGGGGTAGGGCTCTGTCCTTTATCATGGGTGCTCCAGTTATCTCTTGCAGTATAGCAGACTATTCACACTTAGAGGCTCAAACAACCATGTTATTATGCCCATGGATCGTATGGGTCAGGAATTGAAAGGGGAAAGCAAGCGTGTCTTGTTCCTACTCCGTGATGTCTAGGACTTCAACTGGGAATGACCTGATGACTGTCAGCTGGGACCTCAGCTGGGACAGTCAGCCAGAATACATACTGTGGTCTCTCCATGTGGCTGCCAGGGCTTCCTCACAGTATGGTGGCTGGGTTCTAGGGGTGAGTGTCCCAAGAAAACCAGGCAGAAACTTTAGTATCTTTCATGGCTCAACCTCAGAAGTTATGTGGGATCACTTCTGCCAGAGTCTCAAACCTGTCCAGATTTGGGATGATGGAAGGAGTGCCAAAACCATATTATAAGAAGAGCATGGGGGGTGGGAGATACTATTGTGGCCATCTTTCGATGAGGTACCATTGGTAGAGCAGGGAACGTTGACAAGCTTAGACTGTTTCGCCTGCTTGATAATCTCTTCCCCCAAATACCCACATGGTTCACTGCCTCACTAACTTCAAATCTTTATGCAAAGTGACCTTCTTAGTGAGCTCTCTCCTGATCACCCTATTTAAATTTGACTTCACCCCCTCTCAAACTCTCTATTGCCTGTCCTTGCTTTATTTTTCCTATAATAACATTATATTATATCATCAACATGCAATCTCACTGACTTATTTATTATGTTATTATTTATTGTCTATCTCTCCTCTGAAGAATACAGTCTCCACAAAAGCAGAATCTTTGTCTCTTAAAGTTTATGGTTGTTTCCCATGTGCCTAGAACAATGACTAGTACATAGTAGGTGCTCAAAATTATTGAATGAGCAAATAGATGATTTAAGGGCACGGGGCCCTCATTCCCTTCTTTTCCTGGCCACCTTCCTTTTTGGGGCCTCTTTGGAAGCCATAAGAGACAACTGGTTCATCTGCTTTCCTTCCTTTTTCTCTTCCTGGCTCCTGGAATCCCTCTCCACTTTCTTGTTCCAATTCTTAGCCTTTCTCCTTGCCACTCCCTCTTTAATGGCTGGCCCTCACTCGGTCACAGCTGAGGCGTGGAGAGTACTCTCAGAGCCTCCCAGTCCACTCACACCTGCTCCAGGCACTCTTGTTCTCCACCTGATTCTGCAAGGCCTGTGTCTTTTCTGTCCTTACTCTCCAATAGGAAGTGAGGGCACTGCTCCCTCACCAACCCACGGCTATGTCATCTCCTTTCATCACACTCCTCACTGATGCAGGACAAGGACACTTGGGGCCTTAATCTTTTTGCTGATGAGGAAATGGAAGAGCCGTGTAGTAAGAGAGCTTGCCTGAAGTTAGGAAGAACAGCAGCTTGAGCTAAGATGCCCCTGACTTGGAGTACGTGAATCCCCATTTATACGCTTCAATCCTTTCTGACGTGTTGACTGTCTTAATTTGTGACTCTGGACCACTTCTCAGTCTCTTTGTGTTTCAGTTTCCCCAAAAGGGAATTTAAAAACATCCCAAGTTGTAAGGCAATTGTAAGCCCTCAAGTTGTCAGGGACAAAACAGCCTTGTTGCAATTCATGAATCAGTTGAATAGTGTGAACATAGCAAGAAAATGGTTGAATGTCTCTTTAGGATATCTCTTTAGTGAACCTTGTAATTTGATCAATCACCTTCCAGAAATACCGTTTTGACTATTTTTAATACAGAATTTCCACACTGAGCAAATGACTATTTCGGTTATGGTACTTCTACTCCCGCTACCATCGGTCTGTAGAACATTTTGACAATCTCTCTCTTTCTCTCTCTCTTTTTTTTAAGAACTAAATTTCCTTGAAGGGACATGAGGACACAGGAAAATAACTTTATTTCACCTTCTTTGACACACTCATTTGAGATCTGGGCTTCGATAAATGGGGACTATTTTCTAGAAGGTTCCCCCTCAAACTGTCATTCTGCTGTTATGGAGTGGTGTCCTGCGGAATGTGGAGTGGGCTGGAGGCTTACTTTATGTAAATATATTAATCCTTCTACTGCCCTGGAAGCTGCCGTGCAGGGCAAGCCAGATAACAAATTTTGCCCTTCGAATATTGAGCCAGTGTATATATTTCAGCTACAAGGTAGAAGCTGGCTTGTTCGGAAGTGGCAGAAAGGCCTAGGAATGTACATTTTTTGACAGGTGCCCCAGGGTTCTCGAGCACACCACCATCTAAGAGCCACAGATTGGAGTGAGCAGGAGGGGGAACCCCAGGGGCTTCACTGGAGTGTACTGCCTGGGGCACTTGCCTGGCCCACATGGCTGTTGCAAGAGTTTTGGGGTTTCAAACAACTGACTTATACTCCACGGGGCACACTTTCAATAGGCCTTTAAGGACTTTGTCCCTTCTCTGTTTCAATCTCCCTCAACCCTTTTAATCATGTAGTTCTTTTCATCTGCTAACTTGGATTCCTCCTCCTGTAGGTTCTCCTCAGTCATTGCCGGTCCCTGGTAAATCTGCATATCACGGGGATCAGCCTGGGGCATTGGGATGTAGCTCATAAATTTAGCCTGTAAATAGAACTGGAGTTTAAGCTCCTTATTACCATAGAAATTAAAAATTCTTCCACTCACACGTAGGTTTGGTCCTTAGACAGGGTCTGCTAAACCCGCCAACTCCTAGTGGGCTCTGAGAGCCTTGTGCTTGCCACACACCGAGCTGGCGCTTTCCTGGGAATGGCATCACACACTGCCAGCTCCCACTACTCAAGGTCCCTAGCACATCGTGCGTCACGCTGGCAAATGCTGCTCTGTGATCATGAATGGGTTTCCCGGCCCTTCCTTTCATTCCATTTACCGGGAGTCAGTGGGAGTTGAGTTTAGTTCCTGGAGCGGAGCTGGATATGAAGGAAGTAGTGGAGGAGGAAGACCCATCTCCCGAGGAGCGAGGTGGCCTCAGTCCACTTCCTGTGGGGCTGGAGGAGCCCTTCTGCTGTGTCTGGGCTGGTCAGGATCCGTCTGCACATTCCCCTTGCTTTCCTTCATGCCATTTCTTTCTCTGCCCTATAACGAAAGTTACTGATGGTGCTGTGGTTCTAGAAACAGTGGCAACAGCTATTAGTTTGGTTTAAAAAAGAAAATGAAAGCACCCACTGTCTGCCAGGTACCAGGCCAGATGCTGAGGGTACGATCCTGAATGAGCTGGCTCCTGCTCCCAGAGACCCTTGGGCTCCGACAGAAAGACCGTGGGCATCCAGAGATGCGGTTGCAGGTTCCAAGTCCTCCATCTTGCTGCCAATATGACTTTGGGCAATAATAATGTTAATAACATCTATTTTGGAGCACGAACTATGTGCCAGGCAGGAAGTTAGGTGATTTCACACACATTATCGATTTAAATAAGTCTGCCTTTTCTACTTCCAGTTTCTTTGTACCAGACAGACGTTTTGTCAGCCCAGCTCTTCCTCCGCTGTAGTCCCTTCCCCCAGGCCCCAGTGGCCATGGTTGTGTGATCTAGGGATGGATGTCTGAGCAAAGGGCCAAACAGTCTTTATCCTGGAATTTGGGACAAGAGTGAGTTGTGCCAGTAGGGAGAGAGAGGAGGAAATTGAACCTCTAGAGTCTCTGGGTGTGTGGACTGTTACATGTCAAACTCAGAAGCAGCTGAGGAAGTTGGTACATACTGAGAAACAAATAAAGCAGATTACAGAAAGGTGGAGACAAAAGAAAGTGAGAGGGGCCGCAGTGGTTCTCCAGGCCCAGGTACGAGCGTGCTCTGGATGCCCAGCTCTTTGCCTGTTCTTGGGCTCTGTGAGTCCTAGCAAAATCTTCCCTTCTTGGCTTTAGCCAGTGTGACTTGACTTTCTAGCCATTGTAACAAAAAGTCCTAAATAATGTATTTCTTTTGTGCAAGGGGGAATTGACAGAATTAAATGAGACCACATGTCTGAAGGTGCTCTATAAGCTGTAAGGATTTATTTTAAATGCAGGAGATTATTGGCTGATGATGATGGCAACAACGTTGGCAGTGACAATGAGTATCACACAACAGTGAGCAAGTTAAGCTGTGTGTAAGATGTGAGAGGAGAATTTTTCAGTAGAGCTCAACTGATAGTGGTATTAGCTGGCACGAAATGGAGTAGATCTGGCCTTGGTGCTGGACCCAGTGGCTTCCTTGGTGACTTAGGAGCTGGTCTAGAAGTTTGAGCTCAATGAGGTTTGAGCTTGGGCCAGGGGAGTAGCTGTGTTCCCTCTTAAAAGAACCTCACTGTTGCCTTGGATTTGCTAGAAAGTGTCTTCCTCCCTCCAAGGAAAGGATCTGTTTCCTTCTCTTGCTCCTCACAACCCCTGACCCTCACTGTAACCCCACTATCTTGAACTAGCTCTGGCCAGCTGCTCAGTAAGGGGGGTAGGGTGGGTAAATTGCAGTCCCATGGAGTGCCCATGCCCTGAGTAGGTCACTTTAGGGTGGCGAGGAGGTCATGGCTATGTTGGGAAGATGTCATTGAGACAGATCACCCCAGCCACCAGCTCTATTAATTTAATTGTCAGCAGCAGAAGTCCATCTTGGGCTGACAGGGGCAAACCCATTGAGCTCAGTAGCATCAGGCCAGAGTGTGGCTGAGAGGACTTGGCTGACGTCTCTGACACCTTTGATGGATATCAGCCCTGCTTGATCTCCCGTGTCCTTCAGGGGAGAGGACAGGGGAGGTGTTTGTCATCATGATGTGACTTGCATGTTGAACTGCTAGTTCTATATACATCTCTTCTGGGGGAAAAAAGCACTGCCTTTTCTCCAAAAATGGGTTGTGTCCTTGCAGGCTGTGGACTCTGCCATGATTAGAGGCTCCTTGGCATCTGAGGCCATTTTGGGGCTATGAGGAGTGATCTTATTCTCCCATCCAATAGATTTAACTTTTCTTTTTTCTTTCCTTTGTGTTCCCTTCCCTGTCATTAAACAAAAAAATATATGTGGAAAATAACATGCAATACTTTTATTTATTCATCCATTTATTCTACAAATGTGTGTGTAAGGCACTGTACTAGGATTTGTACAGTGGAAATAGAAGCACATGATTCTTGGTGTTGTAGGACATGAGGGACAGAAACAGACAAAAACACTAAGCAGGAAAATAAAGGAAATAATCTTAAATTGAAGTGAGTGCTGTGGGGGAAACCAGGGCCCGAGGTAGGGAAAAAAAAAGGATCTACTTAGTTAGTTAGGGAGGCGAGAGAGTTGAGGACTCCTCTGCCAAGACCCATAAGAGGAGAAGGAGCCAACCCTTCAAAGGAAGAGCATTCTAAATAGAAGAAACTGTGTGGGCAAAAGGCCCAAGGCAGGAAGACCTGGGTGTGTTCAGGAATGGAATATGGCCGGGGTGACTGCAGTGATCTTGGACAAGCACTTAAACACTCTCTGCCTCATCTGGAAAATGGGGGTAATGGTATTTATATGTTACGTTGTGATAATTATGAAATGGAGTAAAGCATTGTGTTCGTTCAAGTCTTCTGAGAAGTAGATGCCAAGATGGGAGCAGTGCAATAGATTTATTGGGAGAAACGTTTTGAGGGGTGAAGGGGAGGAAGCCGGAAAAGGCGAGAGGGTCTTCAGACCTCAATGCAGAGGGGAAGAAAGGCATTCCGTGAAAGATTTGGCCGGGCTGGAGAGGAGTCCTTGAGCCAGAGCTGCTTGTTGGAGAGTCTCACAACTCACAGGAGTGCGCCCACAGTGCCCAGGGACAGGCGTGGCCTTGCTGTGGACTCCACCAGCCTGAGGGGTGGCTGCTGAATCGTGCTCCTGCAGCAGGAGATCTGAGCAGTGTGTTTTCATGGCGGCCAACAGTCTGTGCTTAGCTGACCCTCTGGTACGTAACAGGTGTTAAAATTCAAGTGCAGCTTTTGTCATTATTACGAAGGCGATCTTAATAATTACTTTTGTGATCTTATCTTTGTTTTCCTAATTGCTTTTCTTTCTCCCCTGACTTGGCTGTTCCCTTAGCCAGCTGCTAGAGCCTCTGGACATTACCCATCCCCTCGGCTGAGTAAGGGAGTTAACTAGCAAGAGAGAGGAGGCAGTTGCCCTATGGTGGGATTGGAGAGATACCACTCAAATCCCTCTTTCTTAAGAAGAAACTTGTCATACTACTAGAAGTTCTATCATGAAGAATTTCTTTCTTTGGGAGAAGCCTCAAACCACAGCTCCCAAAGGGAAGATTTCAAAGACTCTTTGTAGATTTTTATCTTTGTTCTCTTCAACTATTTGGAAGCACTCAACACTGCTTAACTTCTCCTTAAAATTCTCCTCTTCTCTTTCATGGGTCCCTGCTATACTCATTATTCCACCCCCTCCCCTTCCTTTGGTCCATGTCTGTATTTTTTGCAGACTTTCTTCTTCCTCCCATCCTTTGGGAGCCCTAAGGCTCTTGTGACTGAAAGCACTCCTGCCAAGTCAGTCTGTCTAACTTGTACCTCTTCCAGCCTCCATACCGCGTCCCTCAGCTCTCTTGTGGTCATTTCTCCTGGAAGTCCTCCCAGTAACTCAGTGTCATCGTGACCAACCCAACTTCTCCACCCCCGTCTTTTCCCACTTCTGGGTTTCCCGCTCACTCAGGCTGGAAATCTGGGGTACGTGTGTGACGTTTTCTTTTCCTTCCCCTCACTTCCAGTCACTCCCAAGTCTTCTGTTTGTTTATTTATTTATTTTTTTACAAGTGATCACTTTCTTCTCTTCAGCTTCTCTGCCATTATCTTAATTCCGGTTCTCTCCTGGCTCCTGTGGTTTTGCCGTGACCTCTTCCCTTGGTCTTCCTGCTGCCTGCCATCGACCCCTCCACTTACTTGGATCCATCTGTTGCTTATTTAATACACATGGGTGAAGTCGAAGTGTTTTTAAAGTTCTTGAAAATGGTTTATTCTCAACTTCAGTCACTTGCAAACTTCTCTGCACACATCACTTGTGGGTAGTTGTGGCTCTTGAGAGAGAACAGAGGCCAACTTCAACTCCAAGGCCTTTCTTTCAGTCCCAGACCTGACCACTTGCTGAACCACTGTGGTCTGACCTTTCAGACCCAGCATCTTCTTATCACTCCCCCTATCACCTACAAGGGGCCTTCCCCAGTGGTCCCTCTAGTGGGACAAATCCAGTTCCTAGCCTGAGCCCCTCCTCTGCATCCTGCCCCACCCACTCAGGTTGTGAAATAGGACAAAGTGGCTGTTTCCCGAGAATGTCATCAAGTTCAGCTGCATCAGACACATTGTCTGTGTAGCCCACCGTTAGAGCATAATAGGTACTTTGTGAGGGGGTAGTTCAACTTTTGGGTCTCAATTATTACCTCAAGGGACGTTCCTCATTCTTAATTATGTGCTGTTATCCATAAATGTTAAAGCTCATATGATTCCACTTATGTAACGTTATTGAAATGGCAAAACTCTAGAGCTGGAGAACAGATTAGTGGTTAGTGGGTGTTGGGGAACGGGGGTGGGTGGGAGGTGGGCGTGGTTATAAAAGGGTGACATGAGAGATCCTTGTGATAGAAACGTTCTGTATCTCGACTGTGCTGCTGGAGGTAGGAACTAACACGTGACAGTTGCGCAGAATTCAGCATGCTCGGGCAGGTGCGCACACATTCAGGTAGAACTGGGGAAAGCTGAGTGAGATCGTTGGATTGTATCATTGTGAGTATCCTGATTGTGCTGTTGTCCTACAGTTATGCGAGATGTTACCTTTGGGGGACCCTGGATAAAAGGTGCACCACGGGATCTCACTATATTATTTCTTATAACTGCATGTGAATCTCTTACTTACCCCAAGATAAAAAGTTTAATTAAAAAAATGTTAACATTCCTAGATATAATACTCAGTGGTATTTGTTGAACTGAACCATTTATTCTTTCAGCCAGCTGTGCCTCTTGGGAGTAATAGATTTCATGGGATTTTTGTTCACTTAATGAGAGAATGTTTCCACTTACTTTCCAAAATGTACCTCTAGCTCCAACTTTTCCAGCATTCTGCTTATTCTTATATTTATGATTTTGTAGACATCACCCACACCTCCTGGTGCTCTTGCCTCTGGACTGAAGAGTCCCAGTTATTGTAGTGCAACCTCAGTGTCCCTTTGATTGTTTAAACTCTTCTTCTCTGGCCCCCAGCCTGTGAGGTTTTTGCTTTCTAAATGCCAGAACCATACTCAGCCACAGCCCAACCATGCTTGCACCATGGTTTGGCACAGTCACAATGGGATCTTCTGTTTGGTTTTTATTTTTCCTCTTCCTCCTTCCCCCCACCCCCTTTCCAACATTTTTGACCACAGGAACACCTTAAATGGAAGTCTACGGAGTCTAGTCTGGGTGAGACTCCTAGGTGAATCCCCAGATCTTCACTGAGACCGCAGAGCTTTGAGTCCTGTTAAGTTGGAGAAAACTCCTCTGCAGGCTTTCCCTTCCTGTTCACGGAGGAGCTGGTGGCTTCTTCCCATCAATTTGCCAATTCAATATCCAAAAACACTTGGCCACCTGCAAAATCTGAAAGTGTACTGTACATTCCCTACCCTGGGTAATTTATAAGTAAGGTAAATAAATTTGAGTCCAGTTCTGATTCCTTAGAGATGGGCCTCCACCCCTTTTGGATCTTTTCTACCTCTATGTCAGGTCCTTTTTGTTTTGTTTTGTTTTGTTTTGTCTTTTTGCCAAATCCCATCCCCACAGTCCCCTGCCCAGCCCACGTGGTGACGCAAGGACAACTGAGATGTCTTGGCTAAAAAGTAAACCTAAGAACTGTGGCCAAATGTACTACAGAATCCTAGAGGCAGAAAAGACTGTGAGCACATCTTTTTTCGAATTCAGCACTCTGCCTAACCCAAAAACTTCGCTTGTTAGACGTTCTTTCTTACGGTGGGTCCACAGCTGTTTGCCTCCAGGAGGGACCCAGGTCCCTCCGTTTGTTGTGCTTTTCTGCAGATTGAAAACCCTGTGTCCCCGGTGTGGGCCACACTCACTCTTTCAGCCATCAAAGGTAAACAGATGACACCACCAGGCCTTCTTTACCCATCTACGTGTGAGTGTCTCCATGGAGGGGTAATGGTGAAAGCAGTCTGATGGGGGGTGGGTTCCATAGATCTGGGCTCAAAGAGCTGTTCCCGCACCTAGTAAATGGGTGACTTCAAGCCAATTACTAAGTCTCTCTTGGACTGTTTCTTCACATGTAAAACCTGGCTCAAAAGATTGAGGTGAGAAGTACATGAGGTCCTGTATCAAATACGTGGTACGTAGCGGGTGCTTTCAGTGTGACCGCTTACATCACTAGTAGTAGCTGTAATAATCTCCAGATACTTGGTTGAGCACTTCGCATGCAGTATTGTTTTTACTCCTCACCACAACTCTATAATGAAGGTGCTATGATCATTTCCCTCTTTCTAGATGAGAGAGCTGGGGCCAGGGGAAGTCACTTGCCCAAGGCCATACAGCTGGAAAATGGCAGAGCCAAAACTCAAGCTCAGATTTTTCTGACACTAGAGGAAAGAGTCCTCACCCACGACGCCACATCATTCATTCTTCCCCTTCCTCCCTCTAAGAACCGCAGTACATTAATCAGGCAGTCACCTCACATTTTTCTTGGGAAGAGACAGTGTATCAGTAAAGAGAAGACGCATATTTTAACTGGAAGGAACCACAATACTTCTCACTCAGTGTTTACGTAATTATCATGAATTTCAAATTAATGTCATCTGAATTAATGGGGTCACACATTAAAGAATCAAAACATGATCTTTAGGGTACTTTTTGGTTTTTAAAATTTGATGGTTCTATACACATAGCAAATCACAGGGAAATAAACAACTAAATAATTGAAGAACCGGGAAGACTAAACAGGACTGATCAGGATTTTGCTCAGGGTTTTCTAGGAACCACATAGCCATGGCTGTACTAAGACAAAAGGGGCGGGACCTCTGTCTGTCCAATCCTCTCTGACCTGCTGATTCTAAAGAGAGAACCCGGACTCATAAATTCCTGTAACCGCTTATTTAAGGGAGGCATGGAGACTTTCATCAGTGTGTTGATTTCTACTAATTAATTTTTAGGAGCTCTTCTGTTAATTTTTCTTAAAGTTCAAGGGTGTAATCCTTGAATGTTGACCAATTAATTAAAGGTTATGTATGGGCCAGTTAATCAAGGTTCTCATCTTTACACTTCCATTTCCCCAGGAACGCAAGGCAGCATTCTCTTGGTAGAAGGGGATAACTGTTCTAGGGTCGCTCCTAAGAGAGGAGCGTGGCGCTGCATAAAGAGATCGGTCACTTATGCATCTAGGCAGCAGGCCTGTGCAGCCTGAGCCTGACCTTTCAACCGACTCAGATCTCAATCTCTTAACCTATTGGTGCATTCAAGTCTAGAAATGAAATAATAACACCATGACAGAGCAGCTGTGAAGATTAAATGAGATATCATATGTTGAGGGCTGCGGTGTCTGCCCCTTCATCGATTCATCCAATAAATATTGGTAGAGTTCCTGTGTGTGCCAGGCCTTTGCCATGCACCAGGAGTACGATGGATTATGTCCCTTGCAGTGAAAAAGAAGGCAGGTCATTCCTGTCGTCAAGGAGCTTACAGTTTCATGGAGAAGCGAGAACAACAACAAAGGGTCAGAGAGACATGTGGAATTATAAAATGTGAGAAAGGGCATGGAAGTGAACACAGATGTTAGAATATGTCAGCGGCTGGGGGAGAGGGAAACGGGAAATTGCTGTTCAATGTGTACAGAGTTTCAGTTGTGCAAGATGAGTAAGTGGCAGAGATCTGTACTGCTCTGTGCCTGTGGTTAGCAAGACTGTTGTGCACTGAAACATTTGGTAAGAGGGTAGATCTTATGTTAAGCATCTTAGCACAATAGAATTAATGCACAGACCAGTGTATTTAACGATAAACTACAAAACCACAAACAAAAGTTGTGCACACACTTCGCTGACTTGATGTTAGGAAAGCATTTGAAACATTGCCTGACACAGAGAAAGTGCTATATGAGTATATGATGGCTAAAATAAGTAAACTCAAATATTAGGGCTTTATTCTCAGAAAATAATTGTAGGCTGCACAAAGATTTAATTGTTAGGATGTTTCCCCCCAGGATTGTCATTTTGAAGTTGGAAGCAACCTAAATGTCCCACAGTGGATGATTGAACAAATGATAGTAACCCAGAAAGAATAAATAAATGAAAGAGCACCCACAGAGTTAGTACTGATAGTGTGGACAGTGAAGACCTCCTTGAGGAGGTGACAGACTGCCCAGTGAAGGATGAGAAAGACCCATCCTGCAAGGGATGGTGCATGTGGGGTTAGACAAGAACATTCCTGGCTGACAGAGCAGTAAACGTGAAGACTGGTGGAGGCAAGGGGCTTGCCAAGTCTGTACGATGAGGCCTAGAGGAGGAGCACATGGAGGAGGGAGGGGAGGGGCTGGGGAACCAGGCAGTGTCCGGTGCTGCCGGCTCTCCCGGGCGGTGGGAATGAGCTAGGATTTTATTCCATGTGTGATGGGAAGCTTTGGAGCAGGTTTCAGTGGAAAGATGGCAGGATCGGGTTGACACATTAGGAAAGCTGCTCAGATGGCTGCCTGGAGAACGTACAGGGAGGGAGATGGAGGTGGAAGCTGGGAGGCTGCTGGATGTGGCAGGATGAGTGGGGGAGATGATGGCAGCGAGATGGCGTGGTCGAAGCACGGGATGCAAGATGGGTGACTGGGCAGTGGTGTGACTTCAGAACCAACAGGATGGGCTGAGAGATTGGGTATCCAGGAGAGAGAAGAGTAAATGGTCAAGGGTGAAGCCTGGATTTTTGGTGTAAGTAATAGGCAGAATCAAGGTGTTATTCACTCTGATGGGGAGAAACAAAGAGTTTCTGGACATGTCGGATTTGAGGTGTCTGTGGAATATCTGAGTGGCGGGATCAAACAGGCTGTGAAGAAGTTAGGATCGGAGCTCGGAAGTCATTATATCCCTAAATGGCAGTACTAGCAGCCTGTAGTGTACGAGCTTCCGCCTGCTGTTCTTCACTTGCAGCTGTCAAGTGCGCGCATTAGCTTGGGTATTACCAGGAGCTGGAACTTAGGGCAAGAGGAGGATTGTGGACGGAGATTTCAGAACTGTTGGACTTCTCTGCTGGGCAGGCTGCACCTCCAATTCCAGCTCCCACAGCCAGGATTTGAGAGCTCTGTCCCATGGCGGGACACCTTCTCGGCATTTTGGAATGCGTCAGCAGCAGCTGTCCTACTCCAAAGCCTCTCCGGGTGGCCCTTTTTGGTGAGCCTGGGTGATGGTGGGTGAGGCAGCTGGCCTGTTCTTTGAGTCTGGAGGGGCCAGGGAGAGTCACGAGATGTCACTGCTGAGAAAGTTCAGTGTCTTTCCTGTACACCCTTTCTGCCTGTGTGACTGTCACCCGGGGGGAAGGCAGTGACGTCCGTCTCTGGCAAGCTAAGACACTGTATGGATTATCGGTCCACTGCTATCTTAGCTCCCTCAGCATAGTCCCTCCCAGGGAATCAGACTTTGTGCCACAGGTCGTGGACAAATGCTGCATAACAGGCTTGCGTTCTTATTCCCATGGAGGTACCCAAGAGGATGGAAGAGAACAAAGGATAACGGTTTTCTTCTGTTCTCTCTCTTCTCTGACAGGCTGATGTGGCCAGAACAGAGGAATACTATGAAAAAGTTCTCTTGGGCAGAAGCATAAGAAAATGCAGATTCTCGCTCCCATTCTGCCGTTTCCTGCCTGTCAGACATTTTGCAGGTCCCCTGAGCACCCTGAATGGCAGCTGGCCCATTTGAGGCATAGGAGCGGTCTGCCTGCTCTGCCTTTCCCCCAGGGCTGTTTTAAAGATCACCGGAGGCAATAGGTGTGAAGGTGCTTTGGCACTGTCCTCGTGGAAGTTAGTCTGGTGAGGAGGATAAACATCACACAGTGACAGAAGTGTGGCCAGGAAGGGGGTCGGAAGATGCATCTTTGGAGACAGTAAGAAGGGGGGGCGCTGCTTGGTTTTGACCAGTGGTTCTCAAAGTGTGGTCCCCAGAGGAGTAGCAGCAGTAGCTGGGAGCCGGTTAAACTCGTACATTTCCAGGTCCCACCCCAAACCTCCTGACTCAGAAAGGCCGAGAGCTTGCATTTTAATAAGTCCTCCGGGAGATTAGGATTCATGACCCAAATTGGGAACCACTGGTCTAGGCATTCAGGAAGGCCTTCCTGAGAAAATGACTTTAATGAAATCAGGAGAGATAATTAGAATTTCATCAAAGTGGAGGAGAGTGTGGGGTTAAGCAAAGGATTCCAGAGGAAGGTCTCGCACAAGAGAGAACTCAGTCCTTCTGAAAGAGTGAAGTAAGCCCCAGGGGGAAGAAGGGCAGAGCCAGTGTAGGAGGGAATGGATTGAAGCAGCCCAGTGGAAGGGGCCTTGTAAATCTTGGGAAAGACTTTTCAGTTTATGCTCAGGTCAATGGGAAACCATTAAAGGGTTTGGATCAGGGAAGGCCTTTTTCTGGTCAATATCATGCTATTGTAATTTTAAAACATTCCCTTACAATCCAATAAAGACGGTTAATTGTCTTAATTAGAGCTTACACTCTAATTGAGGAAAAGGCACAATATAACCAGTGGGCCAGTCTATGACTATCTAATCACCACTAATTGAGTGTTTGGCACTGTACGAGGCACAGTAAAGGTTGCAGAAAAAGAAGCGGCTCATTCTCTCCACGATGAGGATTGAGGGTGGAGTACACGAGATGCAAGTACACACACAACTCCCCATGAAGGAACCCACACATTTTCCCATTAAATTGCATTCACCTTGAGGATTCCAGAGACTGGGTAGTTAAAATGCCCAGGGAGTCAGGCCAGGCTTCCTGGAGGAGGTGTGGCACAAGTTTGGCTCTCTGGAAGAAGGCGTACAGGCAGACATTAGCAAGACAAAGGTCGCTAATGATCCTGACCCCAGATGAAGCCATCCTTGGCATCCTGGGCCAGTGCACTACTGGGAAGCCTCCAGCAAGGGTAATGGGGCCCATTTTGTGCTGTCACCACTGAGAATTTCTTCTCTGTCTCTTTCCTAGGCTCTTTTGGGGGCATCCCTGATAGTTGACTGCTTTGTGCTTGTTTTTAAATCATTTTATTGGAATATGCTCATCATAGAAAGTTCACAGTGTGAACTCCCCAAGGGAACCCCCTTCGTTAACCCGACCACAGTCAGGGCTCCATGCATTTGAGCACCCTGAAGCCCTCTGCCCAGAGCCATTCCTCTCCCAGGTGCGGCCGGCCCCTGGAGAGTCATCGTCCTGACCGCTAACTCGCTTCCTTTTGTGCCTTATGGGCTCTCCGTTGAGGGCTTCCCTACATTACGTTCCCGAGATCTGTCTGTATTGTTGCCCGTAGCTGTCTGTAGATTATTTCTTCACGTTGCCGGAGGATTTTCTGTTGTGTGACTACACGACAGTTTACTTATCCATTCCAGATGGGCATTTAGGTAATTTCCAGTTTGGGGCTATTTGGGGGATGCGTTTCAACCTTTGATCTGGGTCTTCCTCTTCGGTTTGCTCAGGTTTCCCTTTATTGTCACTAAATTCATCTCCTCTAAAACGGAATGCTCTGTTGTATATGTGATTGGCAGGAAAGAAGTAGAAAATAGTACTAAATAAAAAAATGCACAGTAAGAAATCGGTGGTTTGAGGAAACCCCCTGCCTCTCCAGCCCAGCCCCCCGCCTCCACCTTCTTCCTCTTCTTGGGGGGACCCCAGCTGAAGGGAAGCTGCCGCCACAGGCTCAGAGGTGCTTCCAGCCAGACACCCTCACGACTTAGCCCACAACATCGCTCTCGGGAGACTGTGCAGGGCAGGAATGTATCTTGTTCGTTTTTTATGAATGGCTTGGTGTAGGCACTTGATAGATGTTTCTTGAATGAAAGAGTTTCTAGTAAAACAGTGTATAAGTCGCTGTGAGTCTATGATGTGCCGGGTGGGCCCTGAGAAGACAGCGAGGTATAAAATCCTTCTTTTGAGGATCTTGTGAAAAATGTTTGTTAAGCTCTCTGCCCCATGCCAGGCCCCTCCTAGGGCCTTTATCTCTGTCACCTCCTTAAATTCTTACCCAGCTCTGTGGGGTAGTTACTTTTGTTCTCCCCATCTGCAGACAGGAAAGCTGAGGCACGGCCTGTCCTCACAGAGTCACAGGTAACATTCAGAGTCAGCCCGCCAGCTCGGATCCACGCTCTTCACCCCCGAATGGCTGGTGTCAAGTGAGCACAGCTGGCAGGAAGTGTTTGGGAGGAAGGGCACACAGGGAGCCATTCCTTCCCATAGGAGGCCCAGATTCTCAGGGGAGCTGGGGTTTCAGTGGGACCCCGAAGAAGGGGTAAGGCTTACAGAGATGGAGAAGAGCAGGCAGGTCTCGTGAGCGGGGGACCAGCTTGAGCGCCCTGCTGGGGGTGGCTCTGGGGAGGCTGCCAGGGGTTCGGGAGCCCGGGAGAGAAGGGGCATGTCCTGGTTGGCTTCGGAATACAAGCACCCAGAGGCTGTCATGGCAGGTCCCCCCGCAAATGCTGCCCGAGTCGGTATAGCCCAGGCCAGGGTCTCTGCGGCATGTCCACTGTTGGGCTCTCTGGTGCCCAGTCTCCGTGGCCCTGACTTCTGCATTTCATGGGAACTCAGCCTGCCTCCCTGCCTAGTCTCTTAGGTTGGCTGCTGCCCACTGCCCCCGAGGCACGGCCTTGCTTGGGGCCTTCACCTAGACCGTCAGAGTGAGGAGGCCCCCACCTTGTCCTGTACCTGATTGCAGGGTCCTGCCCTGGGGGGCTCAGAACTGAGACCTGCCCGAATCTCTCTCCCTTCCTACACGCCTGCATTCCCCCTCCTAGGGAACCCTCTGGACAACAAACAAATCCATTAACATTTATGAAGGTTTAGAGGCTAGATATTAAAACAATGCAGAAAGCTCTGTAGGCTAGCAGAAACACTTTAGAATTCTCTACTCATCCCCCTTTCACCACCAGCACTTTGATAATTATCTTGAAGATAGTAGAGGTATTCTTTCCCTTCCTCCCCTTTAAGGCTAGCTCAGTGGTTCTCCAACTTGCTTGTGAAAAAGCCTTTCTGAACCAAGTGGTAGGTGAAGCACGTGTGCTGCACTTTACAGGCGATTTAAGGGATTTTCAAACATAGTTTTGATTCTGTGTGATTTTTATCTTTTGCGCTGATTTCAGAATGGAAGTCCCACTGTACTGGTAAGTTGGCTGGGAAGAACAGCTTTCCTCCTGCTCCCTCCTGGGAGGACTAAGGCACACTCAAGGCCTGCTGCCCCTGAGCCCCCAGGGACCCTGGCAGCTGCGTACCCAGCCTTGCCAGCAGCCAAGAGGACACTTCTTGGAGACTTGGAAATCCCTGCCACTTATGGAGAGATTTAAGTCCAGTTGGCTCCTGAGCTGAGCCTATATTTTTGGAGCCAAGAGTCTGTCTGCCCTACTAGACAATGAGCTCATCAGAGGCAAGACTGTTTCGTCTTCTCCACTTCTCTTCACCCACCCCCTCTTCTTCCTCCTTCCCCTCCTCCCTCCTCTCCCTTCCTCTTCCCTCTGTTTCTTTTCCCTCTTCCCCTTCCACCCTCCCTTCTCCATATTTCCGCCATTGAGCACAGTGCCTGGCACAGAACAACTACTCTATAAAGTTTGATAAATGAGTGGATGAATGCCATTATTTGGCTTCAGAGGAAAATTTACTTTTTTTTTTTTTTTCCAAGTCTCAGATCCTTGGAAGTGGATTGTCATGTTCACCTTTCTGTCTTTTTCATTATTCCCTGAAAGCACAAACTCAATTTAGGCTTTAGTGAAAAATGAAGAGCATTAGACCAACCTTTTGAAATTGCTTGGTCAGTACTTCCTGCTCGCCTGTACTTCACAGTGCTGTCATCACTGGGTAATTATAACATTAAGTATGTACCTGATCAGCAAGTTGCTTTTAATTAAAATCCCCTGTTGGTTTCCTAGCACCTCAGGGCTCTTGGAGTATTTGTTCAACTCCTTGGGCTGTTGGCAGAGTGTCAGGGGGGATAGGAGCAGATACAGAGGTTCCAGGTCAACCCTTCCTCCCCACCACACACTCCTTCCTCCAGCTTCCCCAGCAGTATCTTTTCAGGCTCACTCTGTTCACCTCAGGAAGGGGACATGCTACCTATCTGGGGACAGGGGAGTGCTCATGCCCCGCAGAGGAGAGAAGGAACCCCCAGAACCAGAGCTTTTCTGGGTGATTCCTAAACCACATCCAACCTGTAGTGAGATTCCTCCCTGTGCTGGAGATGGTGGGGCCACCCAGCCTCTCCCCTCCGTGTTTCTGTGCGGGGGAGGTGGCAAGCGTGGCAGAACTGTTTCTCCTGTGCCTTTCACATCTATTTACAGATTCGGTAGCTCAGCAAGAGTCTAGTCTTCCTCTTTATGAGTCCTGAGGTAAATGGTTTTTCTGAGCTTGGTTTTTTCATCTATGAAATGGAAATAATAATAGAACCTATCTCTGGGGATTTTTGTGAAGATTAAATGATATATGTAAAGAGTTTCACAGAGTTTCTGGCATGTGATATACTCTCGATAAGTGGTGTCAACTACTGCGATCACTCCTCTGCCCCCCCCCCCCCCCCCCCCCCCCCTCCCCCCGCGGAGTACTTCCGCAGCTGCCCTGCAAGGAGGTTGCCTGCCTGGACAGGGCCTCCAGAGGAAGATGGCGTCCCTCTCTAGCAGGGGTCGGTGGCCGTCAGTGCCAGGAAAAGGGGTGGGTCTTGGACCACTCAGAAGACAATTGCACGGAGAAAGGAAGACCTTCACCAGGACAGACTAAACAGGCTATAGAGACTGAGAACGTTTAAGGAGCAGTATTGATCTTTGAACACCAACATATGTGCCAGTGAAATTTACTTAAAATAAATGCCTATTTATTTTTGGCGGAGGATTATATCCCCCTCACCTACATAAATAAAACCCCAATGAATTACTGTTTTATTTCAATAGGTGCTTACTGGGCACTCACCGAATATCCAGTAGATATGGCAAACGATTTTCATCACTCAGTGGCCTTTTGTGCTCTGAGTTGGAGGTAGGTGTACTATGGTGAATGAGTTGAGCTGCTGTGCAGAAGGAGGAAATGAAGCACAGAGAGGTCAGGAGCCTTCCCTAAAAGGACGCAATGGCAGGATTATGATTGACCCAGGCTTCCTCCAGCTTACCCTAGGACCCTTACTGCTGAACTTCACTGACAGTAGTCTCTGCCTTCAGGGGGATTGTGATACTTTTTATGGGACAAAAGTTATTAACAACAACCCTTTGAGAGCGTTCATACATTCAACGAATGTCTACATCCCTCCTGTGTGCCATGTTCTGAGTAATGGATGAATGCCAGAGACAAGTTACTGTTCTTGTGGAGTGTATATCCTGGAGGGGAAGAGAGACAATAAATGAACATATAAATAAATGAACAAGGCAATTTTACAGAGCATTAAGTATTGTGAAGAACATAAAACAGGGCAGTGGAACCATAGGCAGTTTGGAGAGGAGGGCTGTTGAGTTCTAGTGGCTGATGGGAAGAGCCACCAGCATGTACTGGCTATGGGACAGAGCAGCAAGCAAGTACAAGGAGGCAGGAATGAACCTGATAAGAAACAGATGGAGGCCACGGTGGGTGACTGGCCTAGGAGAGGACCGTTTAGGGTGAGGTCAGGGCCAGACTGCAGAGAGCCTGCAAAACATGACATTATGTTCCCAAGTCCTAAATTAAATTTCTTATAATCATGGGTCAACATGTATGGCCTAGCCTACAAGCACTAAATGTATATTTGACCCACAAGGAGGATTTAATATGAGCCTCGAATGGGAAATGAGGACTCTATGTTGGGGAGAAGAAAGCCTTGGCATGAATGAGGGCACTTTGGAGATCTACAATTCCCCCAAGTTCTCCTTGGAGTGTGGGTGTTGAGAGCTGTTCCTCAACCAAAGCCCCTGGGGAAGTCTTTAAAAGTGGGGAATTTGTAAACTAGATTTCCTTCTTCAAGTTTAAAAACTACCAGAAAGAACGGGGGGGGGGGGGGGGGGGGGGGTCTTGCAGCAAAGTTTCCTGTTTCACCTTTTGTAATGCAAAGTATCTGAAGTTCACTTGACTGTAAAATCTTATTTATTTTCAGAACTCCTGTTAATATCACTTAGAATTAAGATACGAAGGCTCAGCCTTTGGGAATCCCTGCTAGAGAAAAATCTAGGGTTTGTGTGGCCCCTAGGGATTAGTAGCTTCAGCTCCGGGATCTCAGAGTGAATGATTCACTGCTTGTGCCCAGATTGTTCACGCTGATGATCCCCTCCAGTGACTCAAATCATTGAGTGTCAACTATGCCTTTGTTGGCTCTGATCCACTTGTTTTATTTTCACTTTGCTAGCAGGACAAGGGAGGGCCTGGAGAGAGGAAGTGAGTAGATGTGCATTCATAAGTGCCCAGACTTGGCTGCTATGACTGAGCTGGTAACAAAAACACTCTTGGGCTTTAGTTGGAAGCCCTGCGACCTCCAGCCTTCCAAAAGGGGTTATACCCACAGCTTGCAAGGGGCCTTTCCTTAGTGTGGGCAGTGTGTGTGTGTGTGTGTGTGTGTGTGTGTGTGTGTGTGTGTGTTGGAGGAAATTCCGTGTGTATGTGGGTACCCGGTGGGTGGGAGTGGGTACACAGTAAGGCAAAGCTTCACTACCAATAATTCCAATTTATAGTTGAAACTGAGTCTGCCTGGCGGTAGGGCACTAAGACCCCTTCTAGCTGATGAGCCTCCTTCCCCCCCATTCCCATTCCCCTCCTCTCCCTCAGCACAACCCCACGATGTCAGGATTACTCAGATCTCAGGCCCTAATATCTTTCTCACTCAACCACACTTACATACTTAACCTGCCTTTGCCACTTGGTCAGACTATGTCTTGGGGACTTCACAGTGGGGAGGAGAAATCAGGAACCCAGCCTCATAGAGAGGAGAAGCCAGAAGACTTCCCCCTTTCTCATTTCCTCTGCCCTTAATGCTGGACCATTTGCTAAAACTTCCCCTTTGCCTCAGCACCCTGCATTGATGTCCACTGAGCCCATAGTTCCCCAGATGCAGTTACCTCCCCACTTGCAAGAGAGGAGTTCGAATGGAAAGAGGCGTGAAAGGGATATTTCCACAGCTCCAGGTGCTCAAAGCATACTGTTTTTGTTGTTGAGATGACATAGTCAAATATAGCACCTGGCAAAGCTGCTCTGTTGGAAATGAGCCCTGCCTGTTCTACGCGCTTACCTTCTTCCCTCCCGACGCGGCCCAGCCTGCTCCGTCCTGTGAAGGCCTGGAGGATGGGGCCCTTCAGCTGCTGCCTTATTGCCGTTGGATTTGTTCAGAGTCCTTACTGCCCCTTACCCACACCTGCCCTTAATCCAGAGCATGAGGGTCTTTCTCGAAGAGTTGAGTAACTGTGCAGTGAGAAAGTCCATTGTTGAGTGATTAAAAAAATCAAAGCAGAACAACACAAAAGCCCAGACACACAGGATGTAGCTGTATGCCCGGGGGGAGCATGCACGTGATGATCACTGAAACACTCCTAGGTCCAGATTCACCCTCCAGTTCGCGCTTGTTCTGAGGTTTCATGATGAGCCTCTTCTTGAGTTCCTGAGCTCATGAAACCTTCCAATAAATCTCTTGTTACTTGAGGTACCTCGCTGTGACCAAAGAGTCCGTCTAGCTAGAACTTCTCTGAGGGTCCTTAATATTTTTTTCTTTTTTCAATAGTCATAAATATATCTATCATGTCTTGCTTATCAGATACCAAATTCCTTGAGGTAGGTTCCAATTCAGAGTCACCTTTTAGGCTTCTGATAAAAATTGTTAGACTAAAAAGAGAAAGGGAAGGAGGGAGGGAGGGAGAAGAAGAGGAAAAGAGAAGTCAGGAGGAAAGAAGGTGTGAAGGAGGGAAAGAAGGAGGGAGAGTAAGAAGGACGGAGGGGAAAGGGAAGGCTGCAGGGAGGAAGGGAAGAGGGGAAGTTCCTTTCTGGAGGTACGTGACGTGCGCGAGCTGCAGATCACCGCTGTGTACACCGTGGCTGGGGTGAGAGTGGGGAGGGAATGGGTGGGACTCGGGATGAGGATGAAGCTGAATTTTTCACGAAGAAAGGCCAGAGAAGCCCCTTATTCAGAGCAGAGGTTTGTTTTTGGAGAAATGATTTTTGATGGATATTTTTGGGAGCTGAGCAAATGGAAGTTTATGTCACCACCAATTCTGTCTGTTTCAATTTGGCAAAGGCAGATTTCCTCACCCCATTCTGTGTTTCAGATGGTGCTGAAAAGAGCCCCACTGGCTGGGCTGTACTGAAGGCGGCTGGTTGGTTGGTCACTTAGCTCCCAGGACTCTCCAAGCACAGCCCCAGCCGCGGCTTCCTGCTATTACCCAGAAGGCCAATAGAGGGCTCCCAAGAACACTGAGCAAAATTGGGTGGCCTTCACCACAGAGAGGTTCAACTGTAATGGCAGTTACCCTTGTGGTTACCTAACATGCAAAGGGATAGATCTGGATTCAGATGGGAAAGCCACAAACGGGGGCAAGTGCCATGAACGCAATAGAAGTTGCTGCATTGGAGAAATCTCAGATTAGTTGGTATGCAGTATGCTGGACATGTTAAAGCCTTAATTCTGTGCACTGTTAGCTTGGAAAAAAAAATCACTTAATTTCTCTAGGCCTCAGTTGGCCCTACTTAAAAAAAAAATGTGAGGGGCGCCTGGGTGGCTCAGTCAGTTGAGCGTCAGACTCTTGGTTTCAGCTCAGGTCCTGATCTCATGGGTTCTGAGATCGAGCCCTGCCCTGGGCTCCATGCTCATCAGGAAGTCTGCTTGAAGAGTCTCTTCTTCTGCCCCCCCCTCCACTCGCTTGTGCATGTACATGTGCGCTCGCTCTCTCTCTCTCTCTCTCAAATAAATAAATGTTTGTTTTTACATGTGATACCGCAACAGTGAGAGCCTGGCTTTCTAAGACCTTTTAAGGTTTAACCTTCTATTACTCCAACTTACAGGAATCATGTTCAGGAACAGTCTGGCAAAACATGGCTTACTCAACAAAAAGAGGGTTAATCCTGCCCCCCAACACAGGACTAACAAAATGGTTCTATTATACACTTAGAATAATAGTTAGAATAGAGAGAACAGTCTTTAATGACCTAGTGAGCTCGAGACACTATGATGTGGGTGAAAATGACACTCATTAGAGCCGAAAGACTTTGATTGAGACCTTGACTTTATTTACTGGCTAATCCCTTCACCTCTCTGAGTCTCAGTTTCTTCATCTGTAAAATGGGGATAATCCAAGTTTCCTTGCCTACTCCAAAGTATGAAGGTCAAAGATAATGCAGCGAAAGTACTTTGGTTACTGTGTTGTGTCCTTCAAGTAAGTGTTCAGCTATTAATAGATGCACTAACTTACATGGTCCAAATGTAGAGACATAGACTGTGTGAATGCCTTGAGTCCTTTCCTTCCTAAACTTAAGGTCTCATATAAACTGCATTATAGCAGTTTGTAATCTTTGTAATCTCCTTTCAGCATAAAATAAATTAGGAAAGAAATATTTCTGAAGTGCAGAGGAGTAGGAACTAGATTTGCAGAACTTAGAACTGGAAGGGAATTCAAGAGATGAAGCAAAACCATCTCTTGTGATGGTTTGTGATTTGTAGCCAACATTGAGACTGTGTTCGAAGTAGGAACCAATGTGTGTTTGTATTGATTTATTTATTCATTTATTCATTCATTTCAGTTGCTTGAGGTTCTAAGGAATACAGATTTTGGGATTTGGGAAAGAACTAGGGTCTCACAATGGGCTTGTCTATTTATTCACCCCCTCAAGCATGTGTTGAGATATACCTGTTTGCCAGACACCACGTTGATGCAGGAGGCAAGACAAAGATATACAAACTATGATCCCTCCCTTCAAGGAACCCTGAGCACTCTGCCTGTCACATAGTAAATACATTGAGATGGAGATAGAGATCGATTTTTGTTTTTGTTTTAGGATGAATGAGACACAGATGTCAAGGAGGTAGTAGAGTGGTTAAGAACAAAAGCTTTGGAGTCAGACAGCCTTGGGTCTAATCGCAGATCTGCTAAGTAAACTGGCTTTGTCCTTGAGCAAGTTATTTGGCTTGTCTAAACCTTAGCCTCCTGTAAATTGGGTTAGTGCTGACTACCTTGAAGAGTGGCTATCAGGATCAAATGAGCTGATGTGTATAAAGCTACAGTGAGCAGCACCTGGTAAACCCGCCATACATGGTGGTTATTGCTGGCATCACTGTCGTCATTACAGAGAGCCACGATACCAAGCCATGCTAGATTTCACAAGTCATCCTGAGTATCATGGAAGTTCAGAGGAGGGAGCACTCAGCAAGGCTTTGTCAGGAATGACCCTTAGGCCACTTAAAGGAGGAGGGGACTTTCCCAGATGTAAGGAAAAGGTCATGCCAGGGAGATACAGGAAAGGATTTGAGCACAGGAGGGAAGCAGGAGAGAGCATCGCATGTGGTAAGAATGAAGAGACATTTATTTTGCCGTAACAAAAAGCTCTTGTTGTGATCTACTTAATGCATTCGTTTCTGATTTTGAAATTTCCATAAAGATATCTTGCCATGTCTCTCTGTGTAGGAAATTGCCTCAATTATCCTAATGTTCTGCTGGTCTGAATTGGAAGGCAGTTATGTGGAATCTTAAAGATGATGAAACTTGTCTTCTGGAATTCTCGACTACTTTTCCCTCTGCCAGTTTTCCATCTTACTGGGTTTTTCACCCCGCCCAGTCATCCAGGATCTCCATGTACTTAAAAAAAACTATTTTTCTTAATACATATGTAATGTATGTTTATTGAGGAGAAATTAGAACACAGAATGAAAACTACCTCCTGTGACTCTCATGGTATTGACCCAGTCATCCCCCAAAAACACATTCTTAGAAAAAGAGCTGATGCACTAATTTATAAAGGTACAAATGGTTTTCAGTGTTACCCCATTTAAGGGCTTTTGCTTTATGAACAGGCAGAGTGCTTCAAGGTAAATGAATTGGAATTTCAGGCGTCTGCAGGCACAAAGGGAAGTCATTTTGGGTGGTAAAGATGATACCAGTATGTACTTAAAAAATAAAAGTATATTATTGGCCAGTTACACATAGAAGTTGATTTTATTTTTACTTTTTTAAAAACTTTTATTGAGAAATATATATGTATCATGAGATGCATGTATCTTTAGTGTACAGTTGGAGGTTTTGACAGTTGAATGCTCCTGGCATACCCTCATCCCTATCAGGATGTACATTTTCACCAGCACGGAAAGACCCCTTGCCCCTTGCCAGTAATCCACCCCTTAAAGAAAGCAACCACTGTGATTTCTTTCAACATAGATTCATTTTGCTAGAATTTCATCTGTTCTTTTGTGTTTGGCTTCTTTTATTTAGCATAATATCTGTGATATATATGTTGTGTGTATTAGGGTTTTTTTATGAATAGTATTCTGTTATTAGATTGGAAAATATACATTCTCCTGTTGATGGACATTTGGGTTATTTTCAGTTTGGAGCTATTATAGATAATCCCATAAGTGACTGAGGCTCTGTTCATTTTTTCCTGTCATTCTTTTCTCTTCAGTTCTCTATTCCTTCTAGTTTGGATAGTTCCTGTTGCCTGGTTTTCAAGTTCACTGATCTTTCCTTCTGTAGTGTTATCTGTTGTTTAATCCCATCCAGTGAAGTTTTCATTTCAGATGTTGTATTTCGTTATTCTAGAATTACTATTAATTCTTTTTTACTCACCATTACTCTACTGTGATTTCTTGTTTGTTCATTAAGTTCATGCTTTCTTTTAAATCTTTGAACATATTTATAATACCTCTTTTAAAGTCACTGACTGCTAATTTGTTCTTCTGTATCATTTCTCATCTGTTTCTATGAAATGATGCTTCTCCTGGTAGTGGATCATATTTTTTTGTTTCTTTGCCTATATGGTGATTTTTTATTGTATGCTGGACATTATTGATGCTACAGTGTTGACTGCTTAGGTTTCTTTGTCTTCCTTAATAGATAGTTGAATTCTGCTCTGGCAGGCAATTTATTTACTTGTGAGTCAGTTTAATCCTTTTGAGGCTTGTTTTTAAACTTTCTTAGGGATGACCTAGAGCAGCCTTTAACCTAGGGCCAGCTTAGGCCTATTCTTAAGGCATGGACTTTCTGGTGTCTCTAATGAATAATTAGGATTTTTCAGTGTGGCTGGTGAGAACTCTAATGTCTCCCAGTATCTCTAGTAGATTGGGATACAGCCTCTAGTAGAAAAAGGAAGAATTATCCTCCGGAAATTGTTTTTTCTTTGGTATATGTTATTTTTCTAGGCCTGTGAAGTCATGCCTTCCATGTATTAAATATAGTGGTCAGCCAAAGACTCAAGGGGATATCTGTGCAGATTTGTGGATCTCCTTCTTTGTACCACTCCCTTCTTCCTGGTACTATATCCCAGGAATTTCAGCCACTTCAGTAGCCCTGAGCCCCAATATTTGTCTCCTGGGCTCAGCAAGACCACGTTTGTGATCCCTTTTATTGTGCTACAGTCCATCAAGTGCCTCCAGATAGAAAACTGAGTCAGATGCATGGCTCATCTCATCTGTTTTCCCTTTCTCAAGAAGTCATTTGCTGCTTCCTGTCCAATGCCAGAAAATAGTGATTTCATATGTATTTTTCTGGTTTTATAAGTATTTTCATTAGGGCATATAGCTCTGTGCCAGTTATTCTATCTTGATTAAAGTGAAACACCATGTAAAGTAGTTCTGTTAGCTCATTTTGCATATGGAGAAACTAAGGCATTGACCATAGATGATCTAGGATCATGATATTACCAAACCATGGTAAAGCTAGAATAATAGCAAGTTTTAAGTTCTTGGTTTTTCTAACCAAAAGTATAGTCTCTCATAAAAAAAAAAAATGTCTGTAAGCAGATTGTGGGGATAAATTGATACTCACAGAAATAAAATCATATTTCATAGAGAAGCAATAGATCTCAATGTTCTAAGCTCTGATTTACTGTGGTAGTCATTAGTGAAGTTTGCCCCTGGCCTGCTTTTAGTTGGGTGGGACTATAAAACCAGTCAAAGACAGTGACTTGTTAGCAGAAGTGATACATGTTAATTCTGAGTGAACACTTAACTGCTGGCTGAGACTTTCAGTCTCTCTTTTCATTATGTCATGGTAACTGGCATTGTTTAAGATGATGGCTCTGTTAGCCTGGGCTTTTGAGTGACTAAGGTAAGCAGGGACCAACTGCTTCTGAACTCTCAGTGGACAAGTAGCATGAGCAAGAAGTAGTCCTTTATTGTTTTAAGCCATTGATTTGGGGGTTGTATGTTTTGTGTAATACAGCCTATCCTAAATGATAGAATCTGGATAAAACTTGATTGTCTTAGGTTGGTTTCCCAGAAGCAGACCCGGAGATGAAAATTTGTATCCAAGTTACTTTTTTAAAAAATTATACTATACTTAACATACAGTGTTATATCAGTTTCAGGTGTACAATATAGTGATTCAGCAGTTTCCTATACTACTCAGTGTTCATAAAGATAAGTGTACTCTTAATCCCCTTCACCTGTTTCACCTATCCCCCCACCCCAACATCAGATGGTATGCTACAGCCTGATTTTACAGAGGAATTCTGGACCTTAAGTTTTGCCTTGATGTTCTTTCAACTCAAGGCAAGGGAGTTGGGCTTTCTTATGAGCATATACTACCATGGTTAGGGAGGGGAGGCCGGTGCACAGAGAATAAGTAGGCGGCAGTACAAGGGGATCTAGGCGAAGCAACAGCATGGCCCACTACCGTGATCACAAGGGAGGGGGAGAAAGCTTTGTACCTTCATTTTGAGTTCTGTACAACAGGAAGACTCAATTTCTTATCTCATAAACAACGGCGTGGAATAAATGCACTGTAATATTTTTTGAAGATGGAAATGCTGGTGGTTGCAGAAATCTCATATGGAAAGACCTTTCTCCCTTGTGTTAGTATGTCTTGACTGTTAAGAAACACTCCATAGTATAGCCACTGAATTTTCATGCAAATGTCCTACTAGCATTTTCTCCTACTTCCTCAGCCTCTGAATGAACTTAGAGTAAAAGAGAGCTGCAAAATTTGCCTTCAGCTCTTGTTGTTGCTCAGGGTCCTCCGACCATTGCTATACAAAACGACGTGGGTCACAATTGCTTGTTTTCTTGTCACTGCTTGACTTACCCCCTCATCAGCCCAGCCCGAGTGATGGCTGCCTCCTTAGTTGGCTTAGATCACAAGACTTTGGGGAACTTGTCTAGTGGGCAGATTGTCTTTACTAAGATTGCTGAATGAGTTACGCTGTTTTTGTGCTCTTTAAAGGTGGAGCAAATGGACTTTTGCCTGCCACAATTTGAAGTGAAGGTGTATGTTTCTTTTACTGCCGTTAATGCTGCAGTTACTACTGAAGGCAGATCAGGTGACTGTCTTTGTATGCTTTGGTGTGAGTGATGTGGAAAGAGTTCTAGATTAGGTGCAGTAAAGTGGTTGGGGACCAAGTGATAATTTGGGACTATAGAATCTTATCCCTCTTTATCTTTCTCTCCTTTTGTTTTTTCCTTATCTCTTCTCCCCTCGCTCACCTGTTTTATTTGTTGACATTTCTGGACAAATATTTCTCGTTGCAATATCAGTTCTTCCATCTTGATTTTTAACCTGATAGAATGTTTGTTATATTGGCATTATAGCTGATGTCTAAATCCACTTCAGTATTCGCTTTGGGAAATTTTTACTGTGCCCTCCCACTCTATCTAGTTTGTACATGTTAGCATTGCCCTAGTTGTTTAGAAATGATCCTTCCCCTAGAATTTTCTGCCGCCAGCTCTGTCAACCGTTTACAAAAATAACCTGTCAAGTCAGTTGAGGTAATGGATAAGATGGGCTATTTGACGTTGTGTGAGGGCCACAAAACCGGACTAACTCTGCTGGATTTTTCAGTTTTTTACTAATTGAGTGGGTACCGTGTAGACAATAAGCATACCGTGTGATTGGAGCTCCCAGTCAGAAAGAAGCATGCTTCTCAATGTCCCCAAACAGCATTGGCTGAGAGGTGGAGTGATTTTAACCTTACCAGATGTGTGACCTTGCTAGACACATTCTCTGATTTCATTAGCATTTTGGAGTCTCACATTCCTGATGTATATCTTAGGATAATTTAAATAATCTATCAGACATTTGTATGGTCTTCTGCAGTTCACAAAGTGCTTTTGTGTACCTGCCTCCATTTTGTCTGCCCAACTGTGTTCTGATATCTTTATGTGATTAAACTGTGCTCCCTGGCTTGAGAAAATGAGACCTGGGTTGGACTAGAAAGTGTAGTTAATATTGTTAATGACAACGTCTGTAAGGGGTCTCCAGAAACCATGTGACTAGGCTTCCAAGGACAGTGGCACCAGAACTGTCTGGAGCTGGAGGTTGTGAATTGTGTTTATAATTGTTCAGGAAAGAAGAGGCTGCATACCCTTGCTCAGTAGGCAAGGCCTTTAGAATCAAATAGACCTGGGCTGCAGTCCTGAATCCACCACTTACCAGCTGTGTTACCTTAGGTAAATTCTATATCTTTGAGTCTGTTTCCTCATTTGTAAAATGAGGGTTAAAATGCCTTCAACGTGCAGCAGTGTCGTGAAGATTAAATCAGACAACTCATGTGAAGCACATGTTCGGTGCCTGGCACACAGTAAGCACGCAGAAAATGGCAACTCTTCTGGGTACTGAGTGGTCCTCGCTATGGGGAGTCCTTCATTATATTTAACTTTAGTCTCTTTTAGAGAGCTCAGAATATGGAAAATAAGTGACTCAGCTCTTCAACCCAACTAGTGAAAATTCAGACCATAGAGCATGGGAGGCTACTTTGTCCAAAGACTGACCTGATAGTGTGAAGGCAGCTGGATTTCCAATTTTGTTCAGTGTCTTCCAGATTCAGGGCCAAGCCATTATTGCAGGGGTGCAGGGCAGAACTGCCTTTCCATCACTCTGTTCATCAGATCCCCACAGAGATTATGACAGAGGAGAGAACAGGGACCCTGTACTCACTGACCTTCTTGGCATGAGAACATTTAAGTGGTTTAAGAATCTGGGGGCTTCCTGGGAAGTCCTGTCCTCTACCAGACCTCTCTGTCCTGTGCAGTATGATTCAACCTCCCTGCCTCAAGTGCTCCCTGGGCTCTCCCCCCCACCCACATTAGTCTTTTCTTCTGCCGTTTTCTTCCCTCTTCTGCCCTCTTCATGCCTCCACTGAACACACTCTTCCTACACTTCTTTGCCAAGTCAAATTGTGCACAGTCTTCAGAGTTCAGCTTGACTGCCACTTCCTCAGGGAAGTAAGCCTGTCCCGACCCTCCTCACTTCCCTTACATGATTTCATAGTGGAGTAACAATTTTGCATTCGTTTCTGTGCTTACTTAATCTATGTCCACTAGCCTTTGAGATCTGTGAGCACGGGCACAGCTTTTCTCAGAGACTGGTGCATAGTAGCTGCTCCATAAACACGTGTAATCTAGGTGGATAAACAGGTGGAGGGGTGAGCATTAGGAATCAGGCACAGTGGTTGGTAGCTAGCCCACTGTGCTGAAGAAGCACAGGTTCTGACTTTCCTCCTGGCTGCAAGAAGCTGAGTTCAGAAACTTGAAGATCCCTGGGCAAAATGCCCACCTGTGTAGCGCCATGAGGCATGACCGGGAAAACTGGGGCATTTGTGTAGACCCTAGCGTGTACACACCTTCACTCTCATGTGCATTGCACATATCCCATCCCTCCAAAGACAACCTATTTTGAGTTCCTTTTTTGTTGTTCCTTGGTTTACCCCTTTGAGAGATCCACCCCTCATTCTTCACCTTGATTTCCTGGTTCTGACACATTTGGGTGCTGTCTGCCTCTTGGACTCTCCTGCTTGTGAGAGCTCTCAAAGACCAGGGTCTTTTGAGAGTCCCCACTCCCACCCTTCTGAAATTGCTACCTGAATTTGCCAGACATTCTGCTTTCTGGGTCCTCCACCCTCTCCCTTCCTATTACTAGCTGGGAGTCCTATGGAATTGGCTTTTGAACATCCAGAATTCCCATCCCGTCTATCTGTGGTGTTAAGATATCCCACATTACCATCCCGTGCTTGTCCATTTCCATAGAGATGACAATGCAGACAAGGGACCTCACCTCACAGGGTAGCAGTGAAAATTCACCCTTACTCAAGATTCCTTTCCTGTTGCTTAGAAGTTTTTCATAAATCTTGTTCAGTACACTGAAATCTTTCAGCGATAAGGCCCTATGCAGTTAGAACACTGTGAAACCCCAACTTTTCTAACAGTCTCAGAATTAAGCATGCAATGAAAATGGTTAACCTATTCAGGAGATAGTAGCCATTAACCCAGACAGACGCTCACAAGTAATGCCTTGCACTTGCTGTATAATAATGAGAACTATTAACTATGAATGACCTCATTTGTCCTTCTGGCATGTGTGTCCCGTAGAGAGTGACACATACGTAAACGGCCATTTAGCATCTGGGGAAACTGTAGCCTAGACAGGTTAAATGGTTTTTATCAACAACTAAGGCTAACCATTAGGTGTTGAACCTTGGGAAGGCATTGCATATAGCGGCTTTGTTGCCATAAAAGCTATCAGTTAGAGTGAGGGTGAGATGAGAAGCCAAAACTAACAACTGACTTGGTCAGTAGTGTTGGGACTGGGTCAACATGGGACACAGTGCAAGCAGGAAGAACTGGAGGGGCTGATTAGGAACTAGGAGTTCGGCCTGCCGTGGAGTCATCATACCTAAGGGCGCAGGAGAAGGCAGATCTCAAGTGTGCTTCTCCAAGTTTAATATACATACAGATATCCTGGGGATCTTCTGATTCAGGAGGGCAGGGTCAGGCCTGAGACACTATTTCTAATAAGCTCCAAGCCAATGTTACAGTTATTGGTCACTGGATCACCTTGAATAGCCAGCGTCTCAGGAGCCCTAAGCCGGGACACAAGACCTTGTACCAATAGGGCTCTTCTTAGCTTTTGAAAGCCCTAGATCTGTTTCCCCAGTGGGGCCTTCTTTCGTCGCATGGTTGGCGAGGTAATGACTGTCAATGGGACATACTGGGCTATGCCCACATCCTGGAACGTGACATTAGCAACAACCCTACGTTTTGAAGTTGAGAAATTGTTTTCCCTCTGCAGTGACTAATTCCGTTGAAAGGAGAGAGAACTCTTTGCTGTTGGTGTCTTTGTGAAGGACAAAGCATGTGTTTGTTCACAGAATTGTAAGAAACGATTGAAAATAAGTTTTCCTGAAGGTATTTACAGCCAAGAACCTCACTAAAACATCCACTCCACATTGAATAGAGGGGTGATAGGCTACACAAACACGCTGTCTTCAGCAAGTTGGAGCCAAGTCAGTGTTCAACTTCTCAGCAGCCAGCGGCTCCATGCCACTTTAGTTTGCCAAGGGAGTGATGAAGGATGCCCGGATTGGAAAGCAAACCTTGGGAGAGAGAGCAAATTATGGCATCAATGTAACGGAAATCTCAACTCTTCACCCAGAGGCTGACAGCTCCCGTGTTCCCATCAGCCCAGCATGTTTGCTGAGACTTGCACCTACTGAGAAGAGATCAAAGTTCAGTAGGAGGAGAGAGCCTCATAGATCAGGGTCAGAGCAGGCTGAGAGGGAGGTGCGTACACCCACAGCTCCAGGCAACAGGCTTCAGAGAATCTGGGACCGTCTTGCACTGGTACCCTGAGATTTTTCTAACACCAGACCTCAGTAATATTAGGATTGGTTTACTCTTGGGGCACCTGGGTGGCTCAGTCAGTTAAGCGTCTGCCTTTGACTCCAGTCATGGTCCCGGAGGCCCTGGGATAGAGACCAGCGGGCCTCCTGCTCAGTGGGAAGTCTGTTTCTCCCTCTCCCTCTGCTCCTTCCCCTGCTCATGCTCTCTCTCTCTCTAATAAATAAATAAAAATCTTTAAAAAAAGATAGGTTCACTCTTCACTGAGAATTAATTTAATGAATAATATACTTCCCTTTGTAGGTGAAAATGATTTTAGTAGTGGACCCACATCTCTCATACAAGTACAGACCTGTAATCCGATTCTATGTGAATCAGCTGTCCTCAAAACAACTGTGACAAGCCTAAAGCATGTACAGCCTTGCTTGGTAATAATCTTAGGCTCCATGCAGTAGAACTGAGAGGGATGTCCTTGTTCTTTTTCCTTATAAACAACAACCTGGACTGCTTCCCACCTAGCTCCCTGATTTTGGGAGGGATGCCAGAATCTACAAGCTCAGCTCCAGCCAGCTCCACGAGTAGAGCTGGGTTGTTTAGCCATATCCATCCTTCATCCCAGGGCCCTTTACAGAGCCAGGGGTAGAAAGTTTTCTCAGGCTGTGGGACTGGTTTCTTAGTGGGGACATTAAATCACTTAAGATGGGGTTTGAGCCTATCAGTTAAGTCCCTGACCCTGCGCTCAGACAACAGAACTCACTAAACAGATTGGACTAAGTACTAAGGAAAAAAAAAAACAACAAAGCATCTCTACTATGTAAGTTCTGCAGAGAACTCATTGGCTAGCAGCTCATAAGCAGAGAAGACCTGTGCATTAGAGATCATCACATCATCACAGCAAACCACAGGAAGCAAGTGTGTTTCTTTTTAGAAATGTTTGGCTTGCCTCTTCTTCTTAGAAGGTCACTGGGGTTTTGCTTTAGACAGTGTACCACAAATTAGGAATTTTGAACAAATTCCTTAGCCTCTTTGGACCTTGACTCCTCACATATAAAATGACCTTGGAGGCCTTTCCTTCTAACTCTGATATTCTAATTTTCCTGGGCTTGGCAAAAACCTTGCATTCAGAGCTGCTTCCGAACTGTGCGCTGCTCTGAGACCATTACTTGGTATCTCTAAGCCTTTCTTTTCCTTCTAGCAATATTTGTGCCATCAGATATCTTACGATCATTGAAAGATACTGGATTGAGACTGATTTTTTGTTAGTCTCCAAAACTTGGATTTCAGTTCATATATTTGGAAATCAATCTCCTATAAGAGTACAGCAGCTGAAAGCAAACCTTTTGAAATGTCATACTATTAACACACCCCCTTACATGGGTTTAAAATTTGACACCTAATACCAGCATAACATGCACCTGTAGGACTGCAGCCATGAGCTTAGATAAAAGCATTGTGAGTGCCAGTCCAATTCTCTGTTCCTTACAGCAAAGAAACCAGGTGATGCCCTCCCTTCAGCGCTCAGTCAATGCTTGGTGGTCCCCAATGCAGGTACCTGGGGAGAACCAGATCTGATTTATTGCTCCGATTAATCATGGAGGGCAAGACAGGCTGGTGTTGGACTTTCTCTAGAGAGAGTATGAGAACATTATTCTCCTCATTCTTGCACACCAGAAACATTCGCTGCTGCTTCAAGCACAGAAAGGGTTGCGTAAACATTTTAATATTGCATGAGGCTTGTATAAGACTGACTGAGTATGTGAATGGTAAAGCTTGACATATAAAGAGACAGAAAAAGCGGGAAAAAAAGAGAGATCCTGGTAAAGACCTAAGATTGTATTTTTTTTTGTTTTGTTTTCCCTCAACTAGAAAGGCTGTCTGTAGTAACTCAGAACGTTTTGATAATTCTCATTATAGACTTTTGTCATGGTGATATATCACAGCCCATGGTAAATCAAGCCCAAATGCCAAAAAGTACAGGGATATTTCCTTTTTTCTTGATTTTTTACACACAAAAATTCTTATAAAATCACAGCCACTCTGTCTCCCCCCCCCCCCAAGAGTTTGGGGTTTTGCAGTTGGATTTCTACTACCCTAGATAGAGAGGTAGCCTTTCTGTAGATTTCAGCGCTATGGTCTGTTTGTCCCTCCTGCAGAACTCTAGGGCCAGGACAGAGCTGCTGGGGAGAGGGTGGTAGGGCAGCACAGGCCAGGCCAGTCCCATGTGGGTACCTCTCACCTGAAAGGGCCCCGGGGGGGGCATTTGTGTAGGGAAAATTTACTTTGTTTGGTTTTCGTATTCAGTGGGTCACAAGACCAAGCTGTGGGCCACCTGGCATCTTAGTCTTGATCCCTGGGCTCCAGAACATCTTTCTTATGATCACTCTCTTCCAAGCCCCACCATTTCCACATCTAATTTCTTTTTCTGATGTTTTGATTCTAGCTTCTGAACTTTTCTCAGATGCTTCCACATTTCTTCATCTCCATCCTGGTCCAAGCTCAAGTCATTTCCTGCCTGCACTGGCCTCCAAGCTCATTTACTGTATCTTTCTTTATCCAGTCCCTGCCACATGCTAATGGTGGTTTTTGTCATTCAATGATTTCTTCTAGGATTCTTTTAGATAGAAAACATCATTCTTAAGCTGGAGTATCAGACTCTTCGGATCTGCCTCCTGACTGTTCTCCAGCTTCCACGGCCACCATTCCCTACCTCGCACTTCATGGTCCAACCCTGTTGACTTTCTTTACATTCCTTGAAGTACCAAGGTCTCTCATTCCTCTAGCTCTTCACACACACACTTTGTGGTATTGATTTAGCTCCCTGTCTCTCTTTCTTGACTAAAATTAAGCCATGGACTGGACCATGCTCATCTTTCTCTTTGTTATGCCCCAGGGTACCTAGCAGAGGCCCCATAATGGGCACTCAATAAATATATGACAAATGAATGGATGGATAGATGAACAGATGAGGCAAACAAAGGAGTCAATGTCTGGAAAAGGCTTCTACTGTAACTGCTTCCACACATAATCCTTGAATTTAGAGAAAGAGGCCAAAACTTAGAAGGATCTTAGGGAGAGCATAACCAGCTGCCTCATTTTGTAAGCAAGGAAACCAAGGCTCTGACAAGTCAAATGATTCACCCAGCATCACACAGCACACAGCCTAGAGCTAGTATCCTGAGACTAGAATCTAGGTCTTCCAATGCTTGTTCTAATAATACTGTATCCATTGCTATGTCTCCAAAGAAGTTTGTCAACTTCTAGAACCTTAGAGATAGGAGAAATCTTTTTCATTTAATGAGTGAGGCACCACCCTAGGTTCAGAGAGGAAGAAGGACTTGCTCCAGGTCAATTTTTTCAGACTGCCCAAGTCCTAGAGAACAAGATGGGCATCAGCCCCTCAATCATAGCCCCGGCCACGCTGAAGTGAAGCAACCTATGAGCTAATAGACAATGACTTTTGACTACTCATGAGGCCAGGACGGTTCCCCCCCGGCCAATGGTCAGAATTTAGATTCTGCCATGCCAGTTTTACATTTCCTCTGCCCTCCCTTGGCTGAGAGCTGGTTCTCCCTTTGTCTTCCCTCTGCCTAATTGCCCTGGTACTTTACCTTCCTAGGTTGGTCCTGTAAACCACCAGCAGATTCTAGGTAGTGGTCCAAGTCTAACCAGGTGGAATTCCAGATCTCCTCCTTGGGCAGTGGAGAGACATAGAACCACTCGCCTTTCTATGCATTGGTTCCTCTCTTGGCTGAATCAGAAGGCATTTAAGGCCTAGAAGTTACTTTACTGGATTACTGGGAAAATGCACATAAAATCCTGTGGACCCCTTGCGGAAAAAGATGGTGTAAATTCCAGACATTATCGTTATTTCCTCCTGCAGAGGAAGGCCTGATTTGAGGCTTAGACGCTAAGTAAATAGGAAGTAAGAAAACTTCCTGATACCCTTTGACTTCCCAGCAGGCCATGGGGAATGTCAGGAGAACATGTGGGACAGCTACCTTGGAGTGAACTTCCAGTCCCCAAATCTGCTGTCTGTGCTCATCTGTAGGAGGGCGACTGTGAGGAGGGGCAGTTCAGGCAAGATCGATTTCCCTTTGCTGAGACTTAATCATGGCCGGCAGTAGGAGATTGAGTTTCCTTCTCTTCCCTCGGGTTTGAGGAATGGGAACAACAGAGGGAGGCCAGGACAACCCAGCATGTGAAATGCGCTCTAGAGGTCTTCCAGTTAGTGCTGGGAAGATGTCAGGAGCCGAGCAGTCTGGAGGAATTGAGCGCCCCAGTACTCTCCTCCAGATGTACTTCATCAGTGTGGGTGGCCAGAGCTGGGGATGGGGCTGGCTTCCTTTTCATTCACATTTGTGGGGTTGGTCTTGGGCCTGTCCGGGAAGGAGGATTGAGTCTCAGGGATTAGAACTTCTCACCAAGGATGTACTGTATGGTGACTAACATAATGTAATAAAAAAACATTAAAAAAAAAAAAAGAACTTCTCACCAAGAGGCCCCCTCGATCTAGAAATTCAGGTCAGGCCCTCTTCACTTGATGTCCTGTGTAAGAGAAATTTGTTTGTCAAGGTTAGTGCGGTCCTTTCACAGTTTTCCCAAGAGCTAGCTAGATTCTTGAGGCAGGGACGATAACAGAGGATGCAAAGGAAGTGGGAGAGGGTGGATGAGGGGTGGAGGAGAGTGCCCTCCATTACTGTCACAACCTGACACAACCTTCCTCATCTTCCTCTGGCGTCAGCGACTTTAAGGACATAGCTGGGTTCCACATGTTTCCCTGTGGTGCCATAAACGTTTACTACACCGCATGGCTTTGGCGGTCAGACATCTAGGAACGGCTTTGCTGCATGCTTCAGGCTCAGGATCTTTCCCGAGGTTGCAGTCAGGTTGTTGGTCAAGACTGCAGCCACCTGAAGGCTTGACTGGAGCTGGAGAATCTCTTTCTGTGATCACCTACTCGCTTGGCCTCAGTTCCTTCCTGGGTGGACCTCCTCACAGGGCGGCTTGACTGAGCTCACGGCATGGTAGCTGTCTTTCCCCAGAGCAAGTGGTCTAAGAGGCAGTGAGGAGGAAATTCCAGTGCCTTCTTCAGTCTAGTCTTGCAAGTCAAACACTGTCACTTCCGCCACATTCTGATCACTAGAAGTGAGTCACTAATTCCTGCGCACTTTCAAGGAGAGAGGAATCAAGTTCCATCTCTTAAAGAGAGGAGTGTCAAAGAACTTGTGGTTGGATTAAAAACCACCCAAGGCCCCCACTGATAGGGACAAGTGTTTCCTGTCCTCACGCCAGATGAGTGTGGGTGCTGGGACTGCCTCTTCCTCGTCTGCAGCACGCCCCAAACCCAAGGAAGGCATGGTGCCTTCTGGTCCATGAAGGGTAGTGTCACAGGGCGTGTGGATGATATAAGGCAAGCTGTCACTCTGGTAGCATCTTTCGGTGCCCTGCTGACCGTGGGGAGTCTAGTCACTGGAGCAAAAGGGAACAAAGGTACATCCATCCTCATGCTGCAGCAGCATGTTTGAACCCTTTGCGAATGCCCCGACATAAGTGCCATCATCCAGCGGATCACACCAGCTTGCTCTGACAGTACAGTTTTCTATATTGTGCATAATTTTCCTCCACAGTCGGGGGATGTGGAAACGCCTGGGTGAGTGGGAATCTCGGTCTTCAGCCAGTCATCCCCCTCAGGGTGATAGTTCGTAACTCACGGAGAATCCTTACAGTGAGCCAGGCACTGTCTCAAGCAGTAGTAACTAATTCCTTTCACACAACAATTCTGTGAGTTGAGTGCTAGAATTTATCTTACAGGCGAGGAAATGGAAACACAAAGAGGTTACAGAGCACACGCAAAGCCGAGTAGGCGGCACTGTGCTCTTGATCCCCGCAGTGTCTGACTGCCGAGTCCCGCTCTTAGACTAAGTCCTCGTGGCTTTACCCACAGGCTTGGATGGAAGTACAGGGGAACGAGGCAGTGTCTCTCAGGTCATAATGTGAATGTGGATTTCCTGGAGTCCATGGAAACCTGTTAAAATGCAGATTCTGATTCTGTGGGCTCTGGTTGGGGGCTGAGATTCTGCCTTTTTAACAAGCTTCCAGGTGGCGCTGATGGGGTAGGGGACTGCTTTCTGAGTGACAAGACGTCCCTCCCCTTTCCCCATTCTTCTTGTCCTGGAACAGAGCTTCTCCACTTGGCTGGACTTTAGTGTCCTGTGGTGGGGGTGGAGCAGAGGGTGGAGACGTTAAAGAAAACAACCTTCCACCCTTAGATATTTGGATTCACTTGATCTGGGCTGTCTTCTTGGGGGAAGCAGTGGCTTGTGGAACCCTCCAGGTGATTCTCATGTGCAGCGAGGGTGCAGAACCAAGGCCCTAGGGGTAAATCTGCAGTGTGCTAGGCATAGCCTGAGGCCCTAGCCAGCCCAGGCCCAGACCTGCCTCATTTCCCTGCCACCCCACACTGGGCTGGGCACTGCCAAACCCTTTCTCTGCTGCAGGGCTGCTGGAGAGCCTGGGGACGGAGCAGCTCAGAGCTACATTACTTATGCAACAGAATATTCTTGGAGTGCTAATGGGCTGTCTTGCTTTGGGGGAGAACAGCGGGCGCAGCGTCAGGCTCCTGAGCCCAGCCAGCCCGGGAAACCTGCACGCTGTTCGGGGCCAGCCTGTGTTGCAGATGCAGCGTGCGCCCGGCCAGGCTCCCTCTAACGTCTCATTTTGCATAACACTTTTTGTTTTCATTATGCCTAAATTTGGCCTGCCCAGAGAGCGTGATTAAAATGAAAACCTTATTCTAATAGCGCTCGGGAAACGGGAGAAGAAATCTAAAAATAGGCCATGGAGAAGAGACAAACTCAAATGTTATAATGACCAAGTTGGTTCAAACACACACACTTGCAGTAATTTCTCTTGGAGAGAAAACAGCAGTGACATCCACGCAGGTGTTTGTGTAATCCAGGTCACATCAAAACTCCAGTCTGTTTTACAAATTCAGAACCCCGGGAAAAATGGAAGCAAACAGTAATAGGAGATAATAAGGGAATAATAAGTCGTACTGCCTGCCTTCGCACAGTGGAGGTTGGAGAGCCAAGAGACTATCTGTAATGCACTTTGTTCTCTGCAGCAAAATGCCGGGTAGGGAGAGGAAACAGTTTGTTCTGACACGAAGCCTGAGGAGGACTGGCCAGAGGCACTTCGTTTTTGGTTTCATTCCTTGCTTTCTTTATAATTAAATAACCCACCCCGAAGAGCTCGGCTTAAACTTAACTCCCTGTAGAAAGCAAGGCATCCTTTATAGTCCCCCGGCCTTAAGTGAAAGTCACCAGCTCCCAGTTCCCAGCATCCTCTCTATTTCCCCATCAGAGGACTTGTTTCTCTATATAACTTTTGTTTAATCTCTATTTAGCTCAGCCCTCAGCTCCATGGCTTTCCATAATACAAGCCACTTAGGAGATACTTTGAATGAATCAATGAATCAATGAATCAATCAGTCAACCAATCCTTGGAAAAGTCACTTACGTTCTGAGGCTTCCATGTCCAAATCAGTGAAATGTGCATGGAGAAGAGTTTGGGCAGATGATCTCAAAGCACCCTTTCCCTTCTGACTCTCCATTATGAAGGGCTTAGTTTTTCCAGCCTAGCAGTCTACTCTCTGGGGACAGAGTGCTTGGCTAGGTAGACCAGTGACAGATGACGTGGCCCCAGCCTTGTTGCTCAGGGGAGCAGGAAGGACCACTAGAAAAGATACCATCTTACAGTCACACTGCATTTTCATTACACTTTGTCTCCCATCCCACTGCGTGCTGTGTAATCTGTTCCAGTGGTTGGGTGTTGCATATGCAGGCTGTGGGGTCTTACTGCCTGGCTCAAATCCCAGGCCTTGCTCTTCCCAAGCTGTGTGACCTTGGGCAAGTTATACTCTTCCTGTGCCTCTGTCTTGTCCCCTGTGGAAGAAGGATGATCATTTTCTTCTCCCTTGTAGGGTTGTTGTGAGGATTTAATGAGTTAATACACATAGCGCTTAAAACGGGGCCCAAAGTAGGCACTCAATAAATGTCAGCCCTTTTTATGACTCCCTCCCTCTTGTATATTCCTGTCTCTGCCCTCGTGCCTTTATTTATGAGCTCCCACTCCTCTACTGAAATCTGATTCAGCTTTCAAGGCCCAGCCCCTCATAGACCATACATCACAGCCTGTCAGGCTGGGAGGAGCCCTACAGATAATTGAATCCAACCCCCTCATTTTACAGATGACGAGTCAGAGGCACAGAGAGGCACAGCCAGTGGCTCAAGGTCGCAGAGCCAGCTGGTGCAGCACAGGCCACAAACCCAGGGGGACTGACCTTGCAGCCAGGGTCTTCTTCCGACCCTGGGCAGCCTCCCTCTTTGGAACTCAGAGCTCTTCTTGTCAGGATCTTTCCTTTGGTGATTACTCTCTTGTAAAGCCTTTTTACTAGGATGTAGTTAGTAATCACTTTTAGAACAGTCTTTCTGATTAATCTTACATTCACTGAGCACATTCTTTTGTCCACACTAGGTATTCACTAATAATAACAATAATAATGATGATGATGATGAGCTATATTGGATTAAGAGGTTGCTATTTACAAAGTGTTTTCAGATATATCACTATCTCATTAATGTAACAATGCCAAAAAGGCAGGGATTATTTTTATCTCTGCTAGAGAGGGGGAAACAGGTTTAGGGAAAGGGAGAGAATTGCTCAGGGCCACCCAGCCACATGGAAGGGGATCCATCTGTCTGCAAATAGCCCTGCTATTCCTGCTTGCCTGAATGAATGAATCTGTTACTTAATGTTTCATGTGGATTTGTCTTGTTTTCTTCACTAGGCCTAGGCCATGTGTTAAGAATTCTTCATATTCTCAAAGAATCTACAGTCATCACAGCAGGCTTACAATATGTGTTTGTTGACGAAATTAGTAACAGTTTTTCACTGTTGCCTCCAACCCTGAGGAGATAGGGTCTGTCCAGACACAAATATTATTGGCTATGTGGCCTTCATCCGCCTACTCCCCAGACTGTGTTTCTCTTTCTTCCTCCGTACAGTGTGGTTAAAGCTATTGACTTCCTTTCAAATTCTTGGTGATGCTTTGATAGCAGGCTGGCAGCTAAACATTTGTGGACTGCTCAGGCTTTTCCAACACCAGGCCAGGAGAAAGACTGTGTCGTGCGGGTGTTTCAGAGGCTTGGTCTGGGGACAGAGTGTTTCAGGATTACATCAGGAAGAAAAAGTTTGGGGGGACATGGACAGGAGTGGGAGGGAGGCATCTGGCCAACCCACTCCTGTACCCTATTTCCTCGATCTTTAATTACATCCTTATTTCATGAATTAATGGTGGCACTACCGACTTAATATTATTCATTAAAGCAGTTGACTCCTGTCTGAGTCACATAAGAGAGACCTTTCCGCGGTCTAGCGGCAGAAGTCTTCCAGGAGCAAACCTGTCTTGGAGAAGGACCAGCACAAGAGGGGCTGGCTCAGGGTCCAGGTTCCTCCCTTGCCCTCTGGGTCCCAACAAAGAGAACTGTTTGAACTAACCAGAGAGTGGGCCAGGAGCAGTGGGGTCCTTCAGAGACTTTGATGCACAGCCCTTGCCTTTTCCCTTTTGTTTTTAAATACGTTAGAAAAATCTGTAGAAACATAGAAAATGTTAATTTAATCCAAAGAGGTCACGAATTTAGTAGCCTATAGGTACAGGCAGTTTATGCAGTGAAATAGAAAGAATGAAAAAACCCAGTTCATTAAATGGGACAACTGGCGTCAACGAAGGAAGGCAAGCAGAGGCTGTCTCTCGCCCTGTGGGGATCTGGAACCATACACCAAAGCTCTCCATTTTTAAGTGTTGGAAACTGATTTAAATGAAAACAAAATAAAACAACAACAGCAGTGACAACAACAACAACAACAACAACGCACACACACACAATCCTGTGAGATAAGATTGGCTATGAAGCAGGTACAACCAGGGCTGCCGCCACCGCCACCACCACCACCACCACCACCACCACCACACACCACACACACACACACACACACACACACACACACACACACACACACACACACAATCCTGTGAGATAAACAAGATTGGCTATGAAGCAGGTACAACCAGGGCTACCAGCCGGGGGGTCTAGTGGGGCAACTGCATTCATGTGACGGGTGCCCACAGTCCTAGCCTTGAGAGGGAGAGAGCTTTTGATGGCGTTCGAGAGACCAGAAAGATTTTGCTACTTGTTGGTTTCTTTTAAAGTGTGTATCTAAGAGGAGTTAGTAGTGTCTTTGTGCAGAAATGCCAGGTACTATGTTAAACACGAACTTTGACTCTTATCCTCCCAACCCAGCAAGTTGGCTGTCGTCGTCCCCATTCGGCAGAGGAGGAGACGCAGGCTAAGAAACCTAAGTAACTTATCCAAAGTCACACAGTTTTTAAGTGACTTAAATTGAGACTGTGGCATTAGGAATATCTGAGGTTCTAGACACAACTCAGAAAGCACTCTAGATTTTTATTGTTCTCCACTGATAGATAGCCTGTGACACACCGGAAACTATGAGTAGGTTGGACCTACTCCTCTCTTATTTATCCTTTCCTTTATTTCAGGGTGGATTAGAGGGTCTCTACGGCTTGACATTTTGTGGTTCTGAGGCACAACTACCGCCTCTACAGCCACTAGCCTTTCCCTGCATTGACAGCTTACCAGCTGCCAGGTGCTATTATGTGCATTTAATTGCATGCGATTCTCGTACCAGTCCTATGGCATAGTATTGGCCCCATTTCACAGAGGAGGCTCACAGAGTAAGTAACTCAAGTTCCTGCAGCTAGGAAGGCGGACCCAGGATTGAGGCTCAGGCATGTCTGACTCTTAATCCCCTAAGCAGAGGTGCCTGGGCTGGAATCACAGCTCCTCTGCTTACAGTAAATACAGTGTAACATTAGCCTTGCTGGGCCTCAGTGCCACATCTGTAAAATAGGATAATAGTAGTACACCTCCCTCCTGGGGTTGTTGCTGAGTTAACATATGTAATGAGCTTAGAGCCATGCCTGACACTCATTGAAATGGGAGCTGTTGAACTGTTGTCTTGCTTTTCTTTACTCATGGCCCCAAGCCTGTGCTCAAGGTCTGAGGAGGGCATCAGCTGCACATTTGTTCCTCCCTTGCACCACCGTGGCTGAGGTGTGGCCCCAGACTTCTAGAGAGATGCTTAGAGAGGTAACTCTCCGATGTTCTGGAAACATTAGCTTTTCCTTTCTTTCTCTCCTTAAGTTTCTTTCAACCATGAAAGCCTTGGACTTAATAGAATTCAATTCACTAAAGTTCTATTAGTTCTGGGTATGAGTTATAGAAGGAGCTTTCCAGGCAGCTGCTTATGGGACTGGCAATATAACAGCTATTTGCTACATAATCATGGATTAAAGTTTCCACGAGGAGAACATGCTAGTTTAGATGGGAGACGTGGGGTGGGCTGGTGTGGGTGCCGTGAGAGCATGCTGCGGGCTCAGGGTCCAGTCTACGTGTCACAAGTTGGTCTTATTACAGTGGGACATTATCTGTGCAGGAGCAGGGGTTCTTCTGTTTCATGAGGAAACATATGCCCATATCCCTGCGAGTTCTAGGAGGTTTATTTATGTGTCTGTGTATGTCTGTATGCATGTATGTATGTAAGGAATGGATTTTATTTTATTTTATTGTTTTATAATTTTGTTGCTGTTGTTGTTTAAGTAAGCTCCATGCCCAGTGTGGGGCTTGAACTCATGACCTTGAGATCAAGAGTTGCGTGCTCTTCCCACTGAGCCAGCCAGGCACCCCTAGGAGGTTTATTTTTACACTTGTTTTTCATATAAATAATGAATTCAGTAGACTGTGTTGAGAGAGACAATGTTGTCCTGCCTGTGGGGTAACAAGAATATGTATTCAACCTTGAGCCCTTGACAGGGTTATTCCTTTGGCCTGCTGCCCTTCCTCCTCTCTCTGCTCTCTAATTCTTCTTACTCCCCCATCCTCAGTGCCCAGAGATTCTAGCCTGTGACATCTCTGCTGTGCCCCTCTTTGGAGCTTGCTGGCCAGACTGAAGAGGATGATTGGCACCTCAATATAAGAAAAAGCATGCTGACCAAAGGGCAGGGGAACCTAGAAGAGACATCTTTGTGTCTCCTTTGACTTCTGGCATAGTGGGGAACTCTTAGAAGGTGCCCAGCAAATGCTGCCTGAAGAAAGGCGGGAATGTGCTGTGCGAGAAGCAGCCATGTTTACTGGGATGCTCCTCAATCCTCCATCACCTCCTCTATGAAGGTTTCCCTGATTATGTCTTCATCCAAAAATAATGTCTTCCAATCTGAAGTCCCGTGAAGTTGGTCTCTACCTCTAAAGAGAATATCATGCTTCACATTGTGGCATATGAAATTTCTGGTTTCCTGGCAGGATTCAAATCGGGACCCAGTTGACCCAATATTTATTCTCTGTATAGTACCTAGCATGAGTGCATTAGTGAGAGGTGTGTGTGTGTGTGTGTGTGTGCACGTGCTTGTGTGGACTTGAACACATTTTCTTTGTGAGGGGGCTCTGCCATTATAACTGGAAATCTGTCTCTCCCAAAAGACTGTGAGCTCCTCCAGGCCAGAGATTGTGTCTTTGCTTCCTTAGCCCATGGCAGAATCACATGCCCCTCCCATGGCCATGTTTTAACCCCTGTATGCAACTGCCCTTGTCATCTTTTTGCCAGCGATGCTCATTCTACTCCTCTTTCAAGACCCTGCTCAACTCCTACCCAAGAAGAGGCACTGAAGAGGAGTTGGTTCCTCTTTTATGTGTACCATCACTCTTCCTAATAGAGAACCTGACTTATCGTGGCTGGGCAAAGAGATTGTTGGATAAATAGCAGGACTGACACTTTATAAATATCTGCTGAGTAGATGATGGGACCTGAGAAGGAGAACAGACTCTTGTGCACCTATTCCATTGTCGTATTTAAATCTGTCTCCTCTCCTAGCTTGTGTATGCGTGTGTTTAGATGTGTGTGTGAATGCAGCCCCACGCCAGCTCAGTGCCTAACACGTAGTAAGTGACCCATACATATGTGCTGAATACATGAAGCCCAGACAGGAGATGTTATGGGAGGAAAAACAGCCAGGGATAGCAGGAAGGGGGGTGGACTCTGAAATACCTCGGGGGTGGAGGTCTCCCAGCAGATGGCCTCCCTCCCCCTCATGTGTCCCCATCAGCCGGAATTGGCTGAGCCACATCAGCCAGTCAGTTCTTTGTGCCTCATTGGGCTTCTGCTTCCTGGAGCCAAGCATCATTCTGGTGATACCATTGCAGTTACATTTGGTAGAAGGCAAATGGAATTTAATCTGAAACCCCATAAAAACAGGAATGGGATATTTATGTATAGATCTATATATGGAATAATAATGTAAAATTGTTAGGGTGAGTGAGGCATAGAAGCCACTCAGCAGGTGTTAGTGGTCTTTCGTTTCTCTCCCCCAGCGCTGTATTGGAGTGCTGCTCACATACACCCCCAAAAGTCAGTTATGTGCATCTCTTCCAAACCCTGTCCAGTGACTTCTTATTGCTAGAAATTGACAATGGTGTGAATAGTTATGCGACAGAAATCGGCAAACGCTACAAATCAGAGCTTATCTCCTCTCTTCCCGTGAAAGCCAGTTGCCACACATTTACCAGCACACCCTTGACCATCGCACTTCCTCTGCAGGCTTTGCCTATGTGTGCTTGGGTTTGTCATGTATAACTCTGATGGGCCCAGCAGGGTGAGATATGCGGAGGGGAGCTGCGTGGGTGGGGACCGAGTGGCAGCCTTCTGGGTCTTCTCCTTCCTTCATGCACCTGCACCCATCCTGGCTAACACCTCGCAGGCACAAGAAGGCATGGAGGACCTGACTTATGGCCATTTAAAAACAGAGAATTGCCTTGTCATCTTTCGTATTTGTCTGTGTCCCCCCCTACCACCTTCAATTTTCTTTTTCTTGCATCCTCTCCATTTTCCCCAAGCCTTCACTCTGTTTTTGCCATAGCTTCACCACAGTCACATCACAGGATCTGGAAACATTTGAACTGGAAGGGACTTAGACATCATCTAGCACCCAAAAGTTAAATAGATTTTATTTCTTATGCCAACTGAACCCATTGATTGAGGCTTCCCTGTGCTGTCTCTATCTGAGCTCAGTGGAAACCAGAGCCAGGACTGATTATGTCTGCCCCGGGTATGGGCGTGGGAAGCCAGGCTGGCTCTGCATATACCCAGACCTCCACGTCCTGGCTCAATCCACCTCATGCCATAGGTAAGAAAACTGAGGACCGAGAGGGTTACATGGCTTGCCAGGCTCCCATACCTCGTAAGTGGCTAAGCTGGGATTCAAACCCAGTCTTTCCCCCAGTGCCTTACCCCGGACTTCATTTATGCAATGAGACATGTAGCCTTGGGGGAGGAGAAGAGAATCACCAACACCATGAATGTTCAATCCAGATTGGTGCCGGCACTTGGAGGAACAGCGAGGTTACAGATCTTATGACTCAGTCTACCATCCATCCTCTGCTTGGTCTTCCTGCTTTTGTGCTTCAGATTTACCTCCTTGTGTGAAATCAGTTTGTGTTAAGAGAAGAATAAGATATTTCTTGTGTGAAGCAAATAATTAATCCAATCTCACGCCCTGTCAGTGAGTCACAAGCCAGAAGACTTGAAAGTTCCGTATTGTGTAGCCTTTAGATTCAGGGAACACTCCGTTTCGAAGGACTGTTAAACTTGGTCTAATCCCCTTCTCTTGAGAAATGACTCAGGCTCATGGTGCCCCAATATAAATACTATTTTTAAATGTCTCACAGGTTGGTCATCTTCACATTTCTTACAGGTACTCACGGGAAGTACCTTGACCCCATCCTACCAAATATCTCTCCACTGTGCTGAATCCTCAGGCTATTCCCCTGTCCCATGCTCTTCCCTTCCACAGGAGGAGTCAGAACGTGCCCTCTTTACCTCCCCATTGCCCCCTTACAACCTGGCCTGTGACACCAGACACATAATACTACATGGATGGTCTTCGTTTGTATGTCCCTCTACATTTCTTGTTATTCCTCATCTCTTTGGACCCTGTGTTAGTCTGCTTGAGCTCTCATAGGATATACCACCCACTGGGTGGTTTAAACAAGAGAAATGTGTTTTCTCATGGTTCTGGAGACTCGAAGTCCAAGATCAAGGTGCTGTCAGCGTTGGTTTCTGGAAGGGCTTTCTTCCCATGTGGATGGCCACCTTCTGTGTCCTCACGTGGCCGTCCCTCTATGTGTGGGGAGGGAGCTCTCTGGTGTCTTTTCCTTTTCTTAGAAGGACACCAGTCCTATCAGGTTAGGGTCTCACCCTTATGACCTCACTTAACCTTAATTACCTCCCGAAAGACCCTATGTCCAGACACAGTCACATTGGGACTTAGTGCTCTTAACTTGTGAATTCTGGGGAGCACAATTTAATCTTTAACAGAGCCTTGTTAGAAGGCCAGGAGAGAGTCAGGACAAGCATTGTGATTGCCATTTTATTAGCATTGGATCAGAGGCTCAGAAAGTTGACAGTAGGGTCAGGAGACTTGCACACGTGTGCCAGGCTGGTCACTGGGGGAGCAGGGGAGGCAACCTGAGTTTTCCCATTTGTGCCCCTGACCGCTTCCCTTTTCTCCCAGATCCCCAGCACGAGTCATCCCCAACTGAAAAAGAGCAGCCTTCTCTTCTCAGTTCTTATCTCCTTGACAACATTTAACAATATGACTCTATAACCATTAATTTTTTAATGATGATATCTCAATTAAATTGTAAGGGAGAGAATTCTACCTAAACCACCATCATCTTGACACCATTGCTGTTCTTTTTTGTCTATGTCACCTTTCGATTTTATCAATATGTATTCATGAGTTGTACTAAGTTGGCTCAGGAAATTCATGGACTTGTGATGCTTTTCAAATTGATGGCTTGGGAGATGCCAAAGCCATGGGCAGATATAAACCTATCTGGTAGGAACTAGTCTCACACTGGTCTCAGATAGACTGAACTGTCTAGTGCTACCTTGTTGCTCTCTTTGCACAGCAGTTAGCCAATACTGTTTGCTTTCTGGAATTTCCTGGCCTTATGTATGTTTCTGGAAAGTAATCATTTGAATTCAAGACGCAGCAGTGGAAGACCTATTGAGATTCTCATGAAGCCTACGCTCTGACCATACCTCAAGATGGGAAGTGTGTGCCATTGGGTTTTCACATACTCTTTCAAATGTCCTGTACCACCACCATCAGGAAAAGGGGTTGTGAGAAAACAACATGTGGCAAATATATCAAGAAGAAGCAGCTCCCGCACCCTTAACCAGGTTTCCTCACTGAGGGAGTAGTAGTGAGGCCCAGTAGGAGTATGGATGGAGTGAGACCAACTACAGTTCACACCCCAGCTCTGAAAGAATGTGGTCATTCTTTCTTTCTCTCCCTTGTTCCTACTCCCTGGTTCCAGCAAAATTTTAGAATGGCTTGCTGCCTTGCTACTTGCTAGTGAGGTGACATTCAGCAAACCACTTAGCTGATTCCTGACTCTCAGTACGGTGGAGATACTGAATGGCAGGGCTGTGCGGAGGGTTAAACAAAATAATGTGTGTAAGTTCCAAGTACACGTGGCACATAGTAGGTGGCCAGCGAACAATACCCATTATTTAAAAAATGGAAATGTGTGACAGGCTTGTGTTTGCAGAGCCTGGTATAAGAAAATGTCCCTCGTTCATATTCTTCTTGAAAACTCATATGCTCTTGGATGCTGTTTAGCTTCTGCATAAAGTTTATGCTGCCCTGGCATCATCAGTAAGGGACTCATTATTTCATTGGTTTGGGGGAGCAATCCCTGGAAAGGCATTCGGATTTGGGAATGGCAGGTGATTATGGATGGAGCTAAATTATTTACTTCATCAGAGTGTCTCTGGCTTTATCATGCAGACCTGTCATAGGAAGCTGTACATAAAGATGACTCATGGTGCCTTTAACTCAGGGAGCTGAAAGGTCACTGGGGCCATGGCAGACACAGAAGGCTGTGCTTGCCGCATCCATCAAGAGGCAGTTGTATGTGGATGTGATGCATGGCGGACCGCACGAGGGTGGACTTTTACTTTCCACTTTGTGTTCTGCTCATGTACAGCTGCCACGTGGAAAGGTGGTGATTAGCCCTTTGGCGGCCCCAAATCCTGCACTTACACCATTCTTTGCAGTCACTACCTCCCGTGGCGGAGCGTTCAGAACACCAGGGGTTTGGAGAATGGACCAGCGAATGTAGGGTAATGGCGTCTGTTCTTCCATCTGCAAGCTGTCTTGGCTTGAGCTCACTTGCTATTTCCCAGGGAGCTAGGAAGTGGATGGAGAAGGAAAAGAAAATGAGGCAATGTGACTAATTCTGTGACTGCCATGTGATGCACCCCAGTGGGGGTCATTTGAGTCTTGGTGGTAGGTTTCTTGGCCTGAGAAGGAGGGACCGACTCCTACTGAGAATCTTGGGACCTAGAACTTTAGAGAAGTCATGTGGTTTCTCTGAGCTTCCCATGCTTTTTGCATGAGGCTGATTTTCCCTCCTCTCCTTCTTCATAGGGGGCCAGCAGCAGGAGTGGAAGACACCAACCAAACGTGCCACTTTGGGCAAGTCATTTACTGCTCTGGGCCCAATGTCTGTATTCTCCAAACTCCAGTCACATTCATGCCACCTTCGTCAGCCGCATCCTGTTTGTGTAACGTGTTTTGCACTGTTGTTTCCCAACGGGCTAAGTTTTTATTTCAATAAATTTATTTTTAAAGAAGCCTTAGATCATTAAAACAAATGGATATAGAAAATAGGTGAAAGAATAGATAAAATGAAAACCAAACAATAAGATGAAATTCTTGCTAGATGCTTTGGCCAGATCATTGTTTCTCCACCTGAAGCTTGGTCTCCTTTCAGTAAAAAGGGAGCTTGGCAAGTGTTAGGAAAGTGTTAAAGACATAGTAGTACCCAACTAAGACTTTCTTTGAGGTGCTCTGAAGAGTTGAAAAGAGAGATTGAAGCAGGACTAACTCTCACAGTGTAATTTAATATTATTTAATAACCCGCCCTTGTGTCATCTACAGCATTTTCTGGGCCGTCTAACGTCATCTGTCATCCTAACAGTGGAATGAATCCTATACTTTGGGGAAAACTGTACTAGGAATCTTTAGTTCCTTTCAACTCCAAATTTTTATTACTTCCATCTGTTATCCCTACTGATTACCTAATTAACTATTTCTTTTTCTACTTTCACTTCTTACTTCTTGCTTACTGGGCTGTATTACACTGGTATTTATTTGAACTGCCCACACGGCACTTTGCACTTTCAAAAAACTTCCAGGTGCTAATTAAAAACCATTGACACTTAAACTCAGCAAATTACTGGAGCCTGGAAGCAGGCCAAGGAACCAGTCCCCTGGAGTCTCTCTGCCCACCACTGCTGGCACGCATGGGGCCCGTAAGCACAGAGCCCGCCCTAGCGGAAGGAAGCCTCCATGCTCCCTGCCTCTGGGCTGCCACCATCCCGATGAGTAATGTTGGAGACAGATGCGCAGTCGATAGCGCTAGACGCACACCAGTCCGGTATCTTCCATACTTTTTCATTCAGCCTCCCTTAGCTTCCCTGGATGAGAGTCTGGGGAGAGATTCATCTCTTCCCTTGTTTCTTATTATATCAGTGTTGTGGCCACAGGGACAAGAGTGACAGATATTTCTGGGCTGTCAAGGGAGAGAGAGGAAAGAGGAGCTCTATGTAGCACCTGACAACTTGCCGTAAAGACCCCAAAGTGCCATTTGCGGGTTTTAAAAAAAATTAGCGTTTTAATTGTCATTTCAGTCTGCACAGATTGTAATCCTTGCTGAGGATCGCTCCCGAGTGGAGTTTGAAAGTGCTTTGGGTGGTTGAGTTGTCTGAGATCTCTTTAATGAATGTGCGTGTGAGAGTGTGTGTGTGTATCTGTGTTTTCTCTAGCAATCGTCTAACACAGAACGATAGTCTTTTTGTTCAATGCCCCTGTTTGTTCTTCTTACCACCATCTAACTCGGGACCTTCCTCTGTGACTTTCTCTCTTAGTGTCCTGTCCCTCAGCCATGTAGGAATGGGTCCCTGCCCATTCCTGACCGCTCCCTGTGTGCTGGGGAGAGCTGTCAGGAATCGGTCATTTCCCCATCTGACCTCCTGTGGTGTCACCAATTCCTCAGCATCCCCCTGGAAAGCTTTAAGTGCTCACCTCTTTCTCCCAGTACCACTATTCTGGAAGCATCCACATTTCCCAGCTAGAAAATCTTGCCCCGTGAGTGGCTGGGGAGGACGGCCTCCACTGGTTCCTGGCCAGGTTGGCCAGCCAGTGTGTGGTCTTCATTAGATTGGTCTCTTCCTGCATGGCCCCGCAGCTCTTCCTCTCTCGATTCCGGCTGTGTAGCGGTAGGGTCTACAGCTCTCCTGCCATTTTGCTGGGGTGTCCCTACCTTTCTAACTCACCATCTCCCGACCTATTCCTCTCCTCGTCTACCGCACGGGTCCCTTTCCTTCCAGTATATAACATTGTCAGTCTTTCTCACATGCTGTTAAGAAGCTAGTCTCAGGCCTTGGTCACTCCACACCCCTTCCCCTGACAACAGCCACAACAGACACCAAGCACACGTACACACAGTGTGCTTTAGGGCTTTTCACTCGACTCTTCCTGATCCTTGTCTTTGACCATAAAGCCTCCCTGAAGCACTCAGGTCTTTGCATTAGATACCACTGCTGGAGACCCATGGAAAAATGTAAGAGTGCGCTGGAATTTTTAAATCAACATCTGCATATTTGAAAGCTCCTGGAAGTTATTTACCTAATGAGGCCTGGGGTTATACAGATTCATCATTAGTTAGCCCATGCTGTCATAGTGGGCATGCACGTGTGTGTGTGTGTGTGTGTGTGTGTGTGTATGTGTATGTGTGTGTGAGCACGCATGCGCATGCATATGCGGGGGCGCACAAAGGACCCCTCCTTTCACCTCCTCATTCCCATGTACAGGCCTTGGCCAGTCCACTCTGCTGCTCGTAGATTGGGCTCCGTCCTCCTCAGCTGGCGTCTTTGTCTGCCTAGCTTAGCCATGGGAAGAGGGTGTTCAGACGAGGAGTCAAACAGGAGGTGAAGACCAGGACAGGCTGCTGGGAGAAACGTGCAGCCTGGTACACATAAGCAGTGGCAGGAAGGGGTGGTGATAACAAGAAAAAGTGCTCCCTGGGGTTTATACCTCTGTGTATAGGGTTCCTGTCTGACAGACCGTGCGTGTGAGGCCTCCTTGTGTTTTCTCTCGGCTGCTCTCTTCAGTCACTCCATGAGGCTGGGAGGTTGTTCTCATTTTATAAGTGACAGATCTAAGAAACAGAGAGAGTGGGCATATTCTGGAAGGTCAGAGGCAGGACCGATGGGCCGACACCCCCATCCCCAGTCAGCACCTTCCGCCTAGTGCTGGTATGCCTCCGGAAGGTGGAAAGCAGCAGAGGTCTGGTGGGAGCCATGGGCCCTACCTCCAGGTAAGGAAGTTATTATTAGTTCAGTAACCTCTCTGAACTTCTGTTGCCTTCTCTGCTGAACGTAGACAATCTTCCTGGCCTTATTTACCTCGTGCTTATGGTCATAAGCTGCACAGGAGGTGAGGGTATGAAAGTTCTTTGTGACCTGAAGAATGCTGTGCAAACATAAGGCTTCAGGGGCTGATTCATACCTGGCATCCAGGCCTGCCCAGTTCTCAGAGAACTCATAGTTCCAAATGGAATGAAATGACATTAGAGGGGACAAAGCACTGGCTCCCCTGCTCTGTACCCCACCTGTGACCCACACTTGCCTGTCTGTAGGGCTAGGGGCAGCCCGCAGGTCTATCTTTAACATTCATTTGGAAATTTGTCTGTAAATACGGTAGTTAGCTCTTGGAGGGTGAGATTACTGTTCGGAAAATGTTCTAACTGCTGGCTTCGCAGATAGGCAGTCTTTTACATTTTGCAATGCGGTAATGAGAAAAAAAGAGATTTCGTTTTCCTGGTTTGCCTCTGAGTATTGCCTAATTGTCTTGAAAAACAATTGATTTGGTGTTTCTTCCTCGGCTTCTAATACTAAGCATACATATGTTATGTCTGCCAGCTTACTTATCTATTTACCACTGTTGCTTGGGGAAGGTTAATTTCCTCTCGGTCTAAGTTGTTTGTTCCCTAAAAATGCCGCCTCGAAGGGACACCAAAGCTTAGCCGTTTGCACGTATATGGGGAATGGAGAGCTGCATGATTTACCGAGGCACAGAGCCACAGAGCCACAGGACCGTTGGGACCCCCTCCCCCAACCCTCGACCTCTAGGCTTGGGATGCCACTGTCTCCCTGGGTAACTGTCTGAAATCTACATTTCACTATGTAGACAACCTGAGACGGTGTTTATTCTACATGAATAAATCAACCCTGGCGCGGTCAATTTATTTCTCTTTGTAGGATAAAAAGACAATTTCCACATGATAGATCTAATCAAAACTACAGCAATCTGAATTAATGGCTAAGAAGAGGAAGGCTAGCACCCTGAAAGCCCACTGTTATTTTTCTCTCTAAGCGGAGCAGAGACAGTTAAATCTCTCTATTCAATTTTCTGCATCTTGACCATGAAGAATACCCCAAACACGCTAGTGGGGTAGCGGAGCCATGCAAACAACCAATTACTGTTTGGAGAAGTTAATAACCAGTAGCTCGTCATTTGATTGTTATTAAACAACCAGTGGAATTCGAACAAACAAGGGTTTTCTTGACTAGGTTCAGCTTTTCAGTAATGACTTGTGGGAGCTCCGTCTCCTCTGGCCCATTCCCTGCCCAAGTCTGCTGCCTGATGGGCTGAGTTGTTCAGAACCCCATGTTAGTGGAGTTGTGGTGGTGGCAGGTTTATTTGGTTTGAATTATGTGGACACTTGCCCAAACTGCCACTTTGTTTTGCTGGCATGGACGCAGCTCATGGAGAGGATCCCCCTGAGGTTTCTTTAAAAATAGATTTGGCATTTAATAAAAGCAGTTCCTCACTTGCATTACAGTTCAAGCCATCTAGATAATTAAGAAACAATTCCTTCAAATACATCTGAAGTGTTTTTAAAATTCTCTTATTTTTAAAAAACACTATTTGGGTTATTTGTTCACTTAAGGGGAAATGGAGGGACTGGACTTAAGCCAGCATGCGTGGTCTGGGAGTCAGCATAGAGGGGACAGCTACAGTTAGTCTAAAATATGTCTTGGACTTTGTTTTTGGTTTTCCACCTTCTCCTTTGTTATTATTATAAACCCCAACTTCTAACCAGATAAATTGGTTTCATGTTTTCTTTCCCCTCTTCCAGTATAGGTACAGGGAATAGAGCAATGACCTAAAAATCATGTCAGCAGAGGGAAGGGGGAAAGGCAAGCAAAGATCCTGAATAATCTACCAACTTGATAATCAGCTGGTGAATAAAGAGTCGGCTACAGAGGGTCTCCCTGCCCCCCATGATAAGCAAGACTGAGGAGTCCCTCTCCTACAATTAACTGCTAAGCTTTCTTCTCTCTTTTAATCTCCGTACTTGACTGAACTTAAGTGGCTGACTATTTTGGGAGACATGCGTGGGTTTCTTATGTGACTGAGCAAAACATATTTGATCTTAATTAGGTTTGGGAGATTTTATTTTGTTTTGTTTTGACACTTAAACCAAGTCAACATTTGAAGCAAGAGCTATTCTGTTTTATAGCAGAGTTTATCTTGCAGAACTAGAAGCAGGTTTTCTTTTGGAACCTATTAATAATAATAATAATAATAATAATAATAATTATTATTATTATTATTATTAATGCCATTCTAGACCCAGGGCTTTAGAAGTTGTTAACTCTGTCATGTCCCAAACTGATCTGCCCTGCAGCTGCATTGCAGTGCTGGGGTAGAAAGAATATTAACCTGGCCGTCAAGTGCCCTGGCATCCCAGAGCCGACTCAGTAAACAGCCGTGATTCTGGGCTGTGACTTATTGGTCTTTATTTTCTCAATATGAAATGATGAGTTACTGAAAGATTTCTGGAGACCCTTTGAACTTGAAGGGTCTGTACACTCCCAGCAAATGGCGAGATGTATTTCTTTCTTCCTGGAAAAAAACGAAGAAGTCAGCAGCAGGAAACAAAACACAAAATGAAAAAGTAAGGGAAGCAAAGAAGGAAAAACAAGGAATAGAGGCCAATTTCTGTTGGAGTGGCTGAGGGGCTCCCTGATCCTTGAAGGCTGCAGGTGGCCCAGAAGCAGTATATGCAACATGCACGTTGGCAGGCCAAGCCTATACATCTTGGAGCCGAATTCACAGTCATTAAAAGTAAATGAGAAAACCGAAGCACTGCTGAGTATAGGTAGCGACATTCCAGTTTTTCTAGCTCTTTTTTTTTTTTTTTAAACAAAACAGTCTCTGGGACCAAGCGATAGATGACTAGTCATTGAGCTTAAAAAATTCTATGTGTTTTTCAAATTAGGTGCAATGAAGGGGAACTACAAATTGGGAAAGCAAATGGGTTATTGTTTCCCATGTTTCTTGTTTTTTTTTCTCATATTCTTGGTGGGAGATATTTCTGACACTATCCGCTAGTTGTTATATATGGTGTGCTTTTTCCGCCGTCAGCTAGGTGGGGTAGGATCTCCCTCGGCTCCTTGGTCTTCTCTGGGTTAAAGGGTTCACCTGTCTTGCCGTCTTTGTGCTTATGGGAGCTTGAGGTAGCTGCTTTAGTGCCTGTCTCTTCCTGGGACAGGAGAGGCTATGCATACCTTTAAGGGCTATTCCTCCCCCCCTCTGTGAGTAGGACCCTTTTGAATCTAGATGAAGAAGGCCACTGTATATGGGAGCCAACAGCATGGACATTCCCAGCTGCAAGGCTGTGTTCTGTTACCATATATCAGAGTTACAGAATGACTCAGCTGTGACTTAACTCCCCAATTTGCCTTTCTCAGGACCTGGAGGTCGCTTGGGGAAGTTGTGGTTCTTTCTTTCTGCCTGTGTTCCTTGGTGGTGGGGGTTGGATGGGGGTAGATTTGAGCCAAAAGGACTCTTCTTGGGTCTCAAAGAGAAAATCCTGTTGCTAAGTCCAACGTGGAGGAAATCTGAATGCCCTCAGGGCCCTGGTCCTTCTGGAAGATCTCCAGTTCCTAGTACTTTGCACTGGAAGCTCCAGGGGGCTCTCGTTTCAGGGTTTTTGGGTGTGTGTGTGGTTGTGGAGGGTGTGAGCTGTCTGTTCCTCATTGACTAGCTGCTCCTAAGAGGAATCCTGTTCCATAGCAACTTATGCTCTGTGTCGTCCTAAACCTCTTCCTTCTCCCTTTTATGAAACCACTGTAGATTGCTTTTCAAAGAAGGCAGGTATAAATAACAAATAAATCAATGAATGGTTCAGCTTCCCTTCCTGAGGCCCAGGACATGCTGGGAGATGGCGAAGAGACATGCAAGGGTTTATTGGTCTGCCCGGATGAAGCCTAAGGGCTGGCTGAATTGGGGCCTTTCCTTTGGTGAGCATGGCTGAACCCAAGTCTTTGTCCGGGAGAAGTTGATTCTGCTGTCTCTTAGCCATGACTGCCCTGCCCCACTCTCACCCCGTTAGACTCAGTTCGGGCATCACCCCCTCTGAGGGATCCGCCCCTTCCCTGCTCCTCCCCACCCCTCACTTCTGAGCCATGTGGGTGTCCCTATTCTGGGTCGCCGGCATTCTTAGAGTACTGAACCCACCACAATATATGCAGTCATTACTTCGCGTATTCACGTCCCCTGTTTGGAGGCAAGGCCTTTTTCCTCTGGTGCACCCTCAAGGTGCACGGGGCCTGGCGCTGAGATCATTCTGAACACAGGTGCACTGAGTGAATAGATGAATGTAGGACATACTGGCTGGCTCTTGCCAGAGCCGTCAGCATCATGCCTTTCTGGGGTCCACTTTTGCATTTCTTTTTCAGTCAAATGCAATTTATTAATGACAGTACAATGTATGTCTCTTTCTCATTTTGAGATCTTTTATAATGATTTTTTTTTTCCATTTCTCTCTCTCTTTTTGCTTTTTGGCCAGCTATTCTCTATCTTTAAAGAAAAATACTAAGATTCGTACAGTCATACGTGGTCATTCTTCCCAACCCATCTCTTCCTTATGTCCCTTATCCATCCAGAACCACTCAAACATTCTCCTTACCGCCCTGGCTGGATCTCAGTAGATCAGGAGATTTAAAAATGCTTTTAATTAGAAAAGAAGTTTCTGAAAATGTTTCTTCTTTAGTTGAAAGTGAAATGAAGTGAAAAAAAATCACTTGGGGAAGATGCTATGGAAACGTTGTTGGTTTTGCTGTGATCTGGCTGATGAGAAAAGCCCCATCAAAAGTAGCCAGCTGGTTGCGGCCGTAGGTTCAGCTTGCAGACATTTTAACGTCCCTCATCTTACCGATTCCTTCCCGTAGCTCTGTGAGGTAGGTGAAGCAAAGCTTTCTATTCCCATTTTGAAGGTGGCAAAACTGAAACTGGGAAAGGCTCAGTGTCTTTTTCAAGTTTTCATGGACGTGGAGCTCAAAGGCAGGACCAGAGCCAGGGCTCCTGACCGAGCGCAGGGTTCCAGCCGCTGCACCATGAGGCCTCCCTGTGTTCTCCCTCTTCTTGTTCAGCATCCTTCCCTTTCTAGAACCAAGCTTTCTGTGCACATTCCCCTCGGGTGTGAGGATAAGCTCCTCTACCTAAGCGGGATTTGAGGGATCAATGGAGTTGTTTGAGTTCTTATCCGACCTGTGGATGTTCGTGGCGGCGTGGTGGTCTTCCGATGTGGTGGCAGGTTATACCACATGATCAGGGATCCCCTCCTACTTCTCAGGAGCGCCACCATTCCTTAAATGTACACGAAAGTAACTGTGACACCAGGAGCAGGGAATTGAGTTGTTTGTGTTGGGAATGCCAAACTCTGGATATTCTCTATCCAACACGGAATTGCTCTATGTTGTGTATGATTTCTAAATCCCGACCAGCAGTTCTCATTCTAGCAATGCTTTAAACCACGTTTCCCATCTGCAATAAAAAAGAATTCTAATTCCTTAGATTTTCTTGTAATGGGACTTAACATGGGTAATTTTGTCCCTGTGAGTGAACCTATGGCTGAGTGTTCTTGGCTGTCCCAAAATGGAGGGGAGCTGATGAGGGTACTGACTGAACAATAAAACACCCAAAACACTTTTACACGTGTGCACAGATAGGGAAGAGTTGGCCATGTTGTAATTGCCAGAGTGGTGGCAATTATTCCCCTTTTGGGTTTAGACTTCTGAGCTTGTTTCCTGATTAGCTAATATAGTAAAGGATCCTGGCAAGTGCGGGAAGCCTGTGGGTTCACCCTCACCTTTCCCGATCAGTATTTGATGGTGATACCCATGCGTTGCTCACCCTTGAGACCCATGGCTATTAACCCTCAGGCAGCTTTCCCTAGCACTAGGACTTGCTCACTGACCAGGGAGATCCAGAGCTCACCACTGTACTGCCTTCCGCGGATGGGCCTACCCCCTCACTTTGGCCTTCCCCTCCAACCCCTAGATAGCCAGGGCTACAGCCTGACTTGACCCAAACTCTTGGGCCAGGGACTACATGAGTGAGTCCATCTGGGGCTTGGGTGAAAGTGAAAAACTTCTCCATTTCTCTGTTAATATTGAATTCAACAAGTTGAACACCTACTTTGTGCATGGATGTGGACATGAGTAAGAAATAGTCCCTGATCTTAAGGAGATTTAAAATATAAGCATAGGCAAATAGCTGGTAACTAATAACTGGTGTATCGTAAGTACAGAGAATAGGTTGGTAGTTGTCAGAGGTGGGAGGTGGGGGGCTGGGAGAAATGGGTCAATTGTTTTTTTGTTGTTTTTGTTTTTTGTTTTTTTTAGTTTAAATAAATCAAATAATTTCTAAAAAAAAGAAAAAAGGCATCTCTCCAGCTTCCCTAGCCGGCATTCACTGCCTCAGGGATCTCTGCGTGGTCAGGTCAGACCAGAGTACTGGTGAGGCTTCTTGTAGGGCCTCTGACCGCCAGTTCCATTTGAGGCCAGCCTGCCGGCTCTCCCCACTGAGGCACAGAACATGTGAGGCCAACTACCTAGGGTCCTCTAGGCCAACCCCTCTCCCAGCTGAAAACCACGTAGTGCCATCTGTTAAACACTTGTGGAGTGGAAGAGTCAGCCTGCCTGAATTCATGACCACAGACTGATGAGACAGAATAAAATGGCCATTGCTTTAAGCCAGTAAGTTTTGGGAGAGTTTGTTAGGCAGCAGTAGATAGCGGGACAGACATACGTAAGGCCAGGGATACGCGGGATTTCTGTGAAAGCTCTTTGGAGGCAACATATGGTATATGGCCTGCTAGTTTTCCCATTTATTCCAGATAGCCTTTTCCACATTGTCCTTGAAAGGAGAGTAAGATACTAAAGTGAGAGGAAATTATGGAAAGCAAGTAGCGTATTATCAATAAACCAAAAAAAAAAAAAAATCCAAGAGTAGACAAATAACTAGTCAGTTCATAGGTTGGTCATTCATTCAACAAATATTTGGTGACTACTTCTCTGCCAAACACTGTCCCGGGCATTTGGGCTGTCCTAGTGAATGAGGCAGACATGACCTCTGCCGGCAGGCGGGGGCAGTCCAGAGGGAGAGACAGCCCAGCAAGGCTGAAAGAGAGTGAAACAAGCAATGATAGTAAGAAGTAATTAGTGATTTGATGGGGGAACGAGAGGGTGCTCTGGGATCTCATAGCCTGGGTGACTACCTTGATCAGCTGAGTGTCAGGAGCAATTCAAAGGCAGGACATCAAATATTATTGGGGTTGGGAGGGGCAGAGATCAGAGGATGCTTCAGAGGTAAGCATTTGAAAACAAATCTTGGAAAGATCAGCGAATAGTGGCAGGAGGAGCGCACTTTCAGCAGAGGGAATAGCATGAGCACAGGCAGGGGGGTGGGAGAGCGGAAAAAGTGCCCAAGAAATACAGTTACCTGGACTGGTTAGAATGTGGGGTGTATACCCACGTGTGGAGACAGGACTGTTAAGTTACAGAACAAATTATTTTTAAATTCAATTTATTTTAAAAAATCTTTTAAAAATGATTCAAATCTAAAGAAAAGTTGCGAGGATGGTGTTCTGAGTCTTCATTTACGCCTCTGTTACATTTTCCAATTGTGTACGTATATACATCTATGTATACATACTTATTGTGTGTATATATACATTCTCTATAGTTTTGTTGTTGTTGTTGTCATAGAACTATGTGATAGTAAGTTGTAAACATCATGACCCCGTGCATATCTCCTGATACCAAACAAATAGGATTTTATTTGCACTTCATTCTTTTACATTAAAAAAAATGAATTAAAAGACCGCTCCATCACTCTTCCCTCCCCTCTGACATTCATCATGGACAGTTTCCAGGCGGCCCCTCGCCAGCCCCGAGTTTCCTTTAAGGTAGTTCCATCTCCACCTGCATTCTTCCGAGCCTTGCAGTGAACAGCTGTTGAATAGCCAGGTTGCTTGGAGAAAAGGAACAAGTTTAAACAACTCCAAAGTCGTTCACCGTCTCTGCTGGGTTTAAGCAGACAGGGCCATCTGTGCTTTCTGCTCATCTCCGAGGGCCTGAAAGAAAATATTCTATGAGACTTGGGAGAAAATGACATAAAATGAATCCATTCTGCTGTCAGAGATCATAATGAAACTGGAGAAGAGGTACAAAATCAATTCATTCTTATTACAATTTTCAGATTGCCATCTTCCCGTTTGTTCAGATGCGGGGACGATGGCTCAAATTGGTCTTTGGAATATTTAAGGAGCTTTTTTGGTCCCTTAATATTGGCTTATCAGTTCCAGTAATTTTACCTCCCAGAGTGAAATTGGCCGCTAACATTTGGAGGAAATTCGTGCTGTATTTTTTTGTCCATTTTGCTGATCGTCACCCGCCAGGCTACAGTAAATGCACTTCTGGCTTATTAGGAAGACAGTTGTGGAGACTGGATGCTTTATCACAAAATTGCTGGTCATTCCAGGATCTCTTCCCTACCAGAAAGAACCTTTGTCCAGCATTTACCTATTTTTCTTCCTGCATAATACCTTAGGTCTCCTGTTTAGAGGAAGTCTTTCCATTTGCCTGCTGGGATAAAAGAGAAGAATCACACCTCCAACAAGTGATTCTCTTTTTCTTCCTTTACGGCCACGTGTGTGGGCTTCATAGAGATGAGGAGGGAAGAGAAGGGTAGAGAAAAGGCTGACTGAGTTCGTAGACTGGATTTAATTTATCTTGTGTTGCAAAGTAATAACTGTAATGCACATCTGTTCTGTTTACACAATTATTATCTTAATTGTATCTTAACATATAAAATAGTTTTTAAAAAATCCTAATTGTAAATAAAAACACTGTATTTTAATTTTTAATGAAAATAATACAGAATGAAATAAATGTCCATAAGTCTCCCAACCAAAAATAACTTCAGTTGACCCTTGAACAGTGTGGTGGTTAGAGCCACTGCCTGCCTCTTGCCTTGTTGAAAACCCATGTATAACTTTGTCTCCTCCAGAACTTACCTACTAATAGCCTACTGTTGACCAGAAGCTTTACTGATAATATAAGCAGTCAACTAACACATATTTCACATGTTATATGTATTGTGTGCTTTATTCTTACAATAGTCCCTGGCTTTCTCTTAACTTTTTGGGGGTATTTCTAGACTATGTACTTCATTTGTGAGTTTCTTCAAATTGTTGCAAATCTCCAAAAAATGTTCCAATATGTTTATTGAAAAAAATCTGCCTGTAAGTGGACCCACACAGTTCAAATTCATGTTTCTCAAGGGTCAATTGTACTTTAAGGATTTAATATTTCCTGTTAGTCTTTATTTTGTGAGTTTCAAACATAGAGTTGAAAATATATTACACGTAATATTTTGAAGATGTTTTCATTACATAAACATTACATAAACTCTTTTTTAATAAACTCTTAATAAACATCTTTTTTAGAGGTCACATAATAACATATCTTATGGCTATCCATTATTTACTTTATCATTTCTTATTTTAGGCAGTTGGTTCACTGCCTGTTGTCCTGGTTTGTTTTGTTTTTCCTATAGAGATTGCGGCAGTGAATATCCTTAAGCAAAAAGCCTTTATGTGTATGTCAGATCATTTTCTTGGGATAAATTTCAGTAAGTTAAATTAATGGGTCAAAAGGTAGGCACACTGTAAAGGCTATCTATATTTGCCTTCAGAGAGTTTTACAGAATGCTCTGTTAGAGCAATTTATACTCAGTAGCAGTGCATAAGAATGTTTATCTCACTGAACACTTGTCAGAACTGAATATTACTTTAAAAAATATATTTTAATCTAATAGGTAAAGAAGAATGCTATCTCCTTTTAAATTGCAATTTTTTGCTTACTAGTGAGTTTGAACAATTTTTCATGTTTGTTAGCAGTGTCTGTGTGTGTGTGTGTGTGTGTGTGTGTGAATTTTCAGTTAATATCCACAGCCTTTTTACCTACTAATAATGTTTTTCTAAATTATTTGGATGATATGAGGAGGAACCCATGTGTGTTATAAATTTTTCCCCGTTTGAAAGATTTTTATATAATTTTTATGCAGTCTTAAAATTTCCTGTGGTGAAATTTTCTTCCTTTTTCTTTTAACTTTTTCATTACTTTTAATCTTAGAAAGTCCTTTTTTATTAGAGATGCATGAAATACTACTTTGTATTTCTGTTGAGTTTTATTATGGACTAAGGTGTTTTTTGTTTTTTTGTTTTTTAGTTATTTTACTTTATTCTACCTGCCTTTTATTGTGGTGGATGATTTGAATTGAGACTGTAAATGAACTTTTCCCCAAATAGTTAACCAGTGGCTCTAGCAGTATTTATTGACTAATCCTACCCTTCCGACTAAACTGAGATACTCCATTTATCATGCGACAAATTCTTTTTTTTAATTTAAATTCAATTAATTAACTTATACTGTATTATTTATTTCAGGGGTACAGGTCTGTGATTCATCAGTCTTACATAATACCAGTGCTCACCACAACACATACCCTCCCAATGTCCATCACCCAGCCACCCCATCCTCATACCCCCCTCCCCTCCAGCAGCCCTCATTTCCTTTCCTAAGGTTAAGAGTCTCTTATGGTTTTTCTCCCTCTCTGGTTTCGTTTTGTATAATTTTTTCCTCTCTTCCCCTATGATCCTCTGCCTTGTTTCTCAAATTCCACGTATCAGTGAGATCATATGATAATTGTTTTTCTCTGATTGACTTATTTCATTTAGCATAATACCCTCTAGATTCTATCCACATTGTTGCAAATGGCAAGATTTCATTTTTTTGGGTGGCTGCATAATAGCCCGTTGTATATATATACCACATCTCCTTTATCCATCATTTGTTGATGGACATCTGAGCTCTTTCCATAGTTTGGCTGTTGTGGACATTGCTGCTATAAACATTGGGGTGCAGGTGTTCCTTCGGATCACTACATGTGTATCTTTGGGGTAAATATCCAGTAGTGCAATTGCTGGGTCATAGGGTAGCTCTATTTTCAACTTTTTGAGGAACCTCCACACTGTTTTCCAGAGTGGCTGCACAAGCTGGTGCATGCGTCAAACTCTTACATAGACCTGGGTCTTTTCTTGGGTCTCCGTTCAGTTTCACTGATCTCTTTTTGTGTCAGCACCACACTTTTTAAGAATTAAAACTTGATAAAATACCTTAATACATGGTAAGAGAATCCCCCATCCCTCCATTAATTTTCTTTTTTTTAATTTCTTTTTTTTATTATGATATGTTAGTCACCATACAGTACATCATTAGTTTTGATGTAGTGTTCCATGATTCATTGTTTGTGTCCATTAATTTTCTTTTATAAAAAAGGTTTAAAACCATTTCCAACTACTTAACATGGGAATTTTAGAATCATTTTTTCCAAGTTCCAGAGAAAACCTGTTGATGTTTTAGGTGGAATCTTTAAACCTGTTACATGAACCCAACCTTCCTCAAGATCCCTTTATTTCATCAGCTCACGTTATAATCAGAATTAGGGATTCCTAAACATTAAACACTAAATACTGATTTTCACATCATTTGGTGCCTCTGAATCACCCTAATTATTTGGAGAGAATTTTGAAATGGAATGTTTTAAATTCCCTAGAATTTCAATTGTCGATTGATCATTAATGACAGAGTTTGTCTCTGGCTCTATATTGGACAAAACATAAAAACTTAGTTGACTGTAAGTCAATGAATGAATGAATGAATGAATGATATTACAGATAGACCATGAAAAACAAAAGATCTGGCTTACTAGAGGCCTTCAGTGTCATCTGGGCAGAGTGACCGTTACTTGGAAATTACTGACATCAAGTCTGATGGTATTAACCAATGGTTCCCCATGAGCAGTACAGAGATTAGAAACTAAATTTCTATTGAGCTATGCTAGGCATTTTGCTAGGTGCTTTTCATATGTGATATAACAGAAGAAAATAAGGTAGACAGAAGGAAAAGACTTGACCAGAGGTTGTGGAGGTTGTGAACGGTGGAACCAGGTACATAGTCACATCTCTTGGTCTCTAGGATCTTTGCAAGCCATTCCAGTTCCTATACCCTGTGTATGGGCAGGTCTAATGGATAGGTTCTTAAAGAAAGAAGATTATTTTGTATATTCTAATTTCAGTGGATCAGAAGTAGCACAGATAGTAACATTTTAGAAGCTGAGTCCCACTGATGATTATTTACTCTTGGAAAAGACCCACAAGACTCATCTTTTGTCCCTCTTCTATGGAAGTGGATCTACAAAGACTTGGGCCACAAAGGAGTCTATTGGTGTGTGCTTGAGTACCAGAGGATTCTGCATAGATTAAAGTCCAGTCCATTTCAGTTGTGATTGCGTAGACATATCTCATGGAGACTTGACCTGGCATCTAGTCTTAATAAGAGCAGACCTGCTTTAATCTACTTTCCACTTTGCCGCTCTCCATCCAGGCAAGATAGTCTAATTGTGGCAGATGCAGGGTTGTGAACTGTGGTTTACTCTTCCTTAAAAAAAATGACATTAATGTTGCTGTAATCATTCTTTAGCTGAATATATTAGAGATTCCTTCCCCAGAGCCCCAAACACTTTGCAAATATGATCTCATTAACCCACATGCCAACCCTTTGTGGTAGGTCAGCCGTCTTGGCGGCATTCGAGAATTGAATTATGCAAAGAAAAAGTGGTCTTTTCAGAGCTGCCTGCCAGCTGGGGATGGGACCAAGATTAACAGGGAATCTTAAAACTACACAGAGCCCTAGATATCACCTGGTCCCACATCCTCGTTAAATAAACAGGAAACTGAGGCCCAGAGGGGCCATATCACTTAAAATCCAGGGCTCTCAATAAGGGTTATCTGTTATTACCACCTGGGAAGCTTTAAAAATGTATGCTGTTGTCTAGGTTCCACCCCAGACCCATTTAATCAGCATCTCTGGGACCTCCCTCCGTCTATTTTAAAAGCTTCATAGGTGAGGGGATTCAAGAGGGCACTTGTGAGGAGCACCGCATGTTGTAGGGAAGTGTTGAGTCACTACATTGTTCACCTGAAACTACTATTACACTGTTTGTTAACTAACTGGAATTTGAATAAAAACTTAAAAAAAAAAAAAAGTCTTCGTAGGTGAGTCTAATGAGTAGCCAGAGTTGAGGTTTAGCTGAACGAAGGCATACCCAGGGGGAGAAGCTCTGCCTAATACACTACAGTCCCGGGATCTGCCCGTGGCTTCCTTTTGCCACTCCAATACTCCAAGTCCTACAGCTTGCCTAATGGTGGGTGTTGAGGTTTTAACAATCCAGGCTGGCATCTTTGAAACAGGAAATATTTATAGTGATTCCTGAGCTTTTCACTTCATTTCACCAGGAGAGGCACAGTGCAAAGCAGTGGCCACATGATGCCGAAGTCACTGTGTTATTCTGCCACACCGGTCAATCAACCCATCAGTTCACTGGACACAGTCACATCAGTTGGTTGGCTGACTTAGCCGTTTCACATAAAGTGGTCTGCCTAGTTGTCTAAGTGTGGACATTACTTTTCTAGACCTTGCTTTTTACAAGGAGGTGTGATGATGTATTTTTTATATATCACATTATTTTCTGTCCTACATTCAGTTCTTAGGAGCACTGGGGAGTCTCAGCATTAGCCCTGTAAAAGAAGAAATGAAATCCTATCCTTGGCAGCCCTAAGGATGAGAAATTCAAGAGTTCATCACAGTGCCCGTAGTAGGTGCTCAATAAATGGGAGCAGTTGTTAAGCTCACACTGCCTGGGGATATTGCAATGACCTAGACCCAGATCCAGATTCAGCCCCGTGTGTATGTGTGTGCGCAGACATACAGAAACACAAACTCAGTGTGCCAGAATGGAGCATGTTTTTAGACTTGGCTATTTGCAAAACTTGGCAAAAGTTGAGATTAGGAGGAAGAAACAACTAATCCATTAACTCCTTCATCTCCAGAAAAACATCTGGCAGAAAAAAAATCTAGCATTGGTGGGTCACTGGAAGCACGGACATTATAAATCCGTGTCTGAAGAAGAAAATGTGGTTCCTCTTCTTAGCTTTTTACAGAAGGTGCAGCTATATTGCACCTCTTGGCTTTTGCTGCTTAGTCCTATGGCTCCTGAATCTAAAGCTCCTTGACCCTGGAATCTGGGATCATTCCTGTTCTCCAGCTCAGCCGCTCTGCATGTCCCTTTCAGTTTAATTCTTTTTGACAGTAAGTCTCATTGAAGTCGTGCCTGGACCTGTGCTCTATTCCCAGTGACTCAAGTTAACCATCTCCCATCTCTTATTCAGGAGCTGGGCCCTTGCCTCTTTTCCTTTCTTATGAGTCCCCAAGTCCCCGAACAACATCTCTGTTCTCCCAGGCTCAGAAATCTTGCCTTTGCAGCACACAGGCAATAAAAATGGAAAGAAAGTGAGCAGTGCTCCCAATCCCCAAGGCAGGCTGTTGGGGACCTGTCTGGTTTCAGCAGCTAGATCTTTCCTTCCGTGACGCACATTGGTACACTAATTTGTCCACTGGAACGTGCCCTCACTGCCTGCCTCCCTTGACTCCAGCCCTTCTTGTGTCAAAGCCTGTGACAGGTGCTGTGGCTATGTGGCCAGGTCATGAACCACGTAACTGAGGCCCTCGGCGAGTTATCAGCAGGCCCCTTAATCTAAACAGCTGTTCCATCATCAGACAGCTGGATGAGCTCAGACAAGTCTATTTGTTGTCCCTAAAGACAGGTCACAGCCTGAAGACCAGGCAGAGTCTCTCACCAACTGCAATCACTGCTTGCTCTCAAGAAACCTCTTGCCTTCCTGGAAATCCTTAATGTCTGCAGCGAATGAAGATGTGTTTCTATTTCCACAACTATGCTTACATGTCACACCTAACGCGTGTTTTCATATAACGACACTTTGGATAAAGGCATAAGTTCTGATCTTACTTTCATGGGATTCATGTTTACTGATGAATACGACAGAGGGTCACTGGTCACTTTGATCCCATTTTTCTTCAGTGTGGGGTGTGGTTGGCCAGCTAGTCCTACCTTCCTTTTTGGCGTCATCTCCCTGCCTATCCTTCAGAGAACCACCTCAGTGTTTAATCTTGTGGAATCCCCCCTACTGTCTACAGCTCCACTTTCTCACTTGCCGCTCCCTCTCCCTGGGGTTCCTGTCCCGTGCCCTTCCCAGCTAATTCTAACTCATCTCTCACAACTCAGCCCACGTGTCAACTCCCCTGTAGCCTTCCCTGAGCTGTCCTCCACGTCCACGTACCTCTTTGAGGAGAAGCCCAGGCCTGATTTAGTTCCACATACACGATGAGCACAGTGTGAGCACACTAAGTGTCTTGGTAGATGAAGTGAATAAATTTAAATCCAAAGGGGCTTTGGATTGCCACCTGTTTTTTTCTGGCTCAAAAATGGAAAAACATTAAGTGGCTTAAGGAATGGAGCCCTGATTCATTCACCTTTGTATCCTTCACCCAGCACCTAGCACACTGTGGTACACAGTAGGTGCTAATACATGTTTTCTGGATGAACAAAACATTGTCAGATGGATTACTGAGGTCGCCATGTGCCCTACCTGAAGTGGCATTTGCTTGGCTTGAATGGAACCTGACTTGGAAGGTGAAATTGGATGGAAGGTGAAATTAGGAGACCTTTTTTTTTCTGTTGAGTGGGTTTCTGTTCCCTCTGGAAAACTCCTGGGGCAATCCTTGGGGCATTTGTGCAAACTCAAGAAGCTGAGGGAAGAAAGAGAAACTTCATTTGCATTTAGTTTTCACCTAGGCTTTGGGCTCCCCCTACTACAACTATGATCTCCTCCAGTTTGGGGACTGTGTGTTTTTCTCCTTGACCTCTAATTTCCTAGCTCAGTGCCTGGCACTCAGTCAGTGTTTTAAAGTGACTGACCACGTGGTGACCTCGGCATTACTCAGAAAGCCCTCTACCACCATCTGCCTAGCACACACGTTGATTTGACATCAGTCATTATGGATGCCATTTCCTCTCCAGGCAAAGTTATTTGTTCAAGGGCAACTCGCTTGCTTTTGCATTGTTCTCGAAAGAGAATCCCTGATGGTTGTGTGCTGATGCTTTACTTAAATGGAATGAGGTGGTTTCCATTTTCATATGGTTGGAAACTGCACTTGTATTGGTTCATGGGTAGTGGTTAGGGCTGGGGAAGTGGCCCTTGTCCTTCTAGGGTTTTGTTTTGTTTTGTTTTAAGATTTATTTATTTGGAGAGAGGGAGAGAGCACGCATGAGTGGGAAGAGGGGCAGAAGGAGAGAATCACAGGCAGACTCCCCACTGAGCACAGAGCTGGACGAGGGGCTCAATCCCAGCACTCATGAGGTCAGGACCTGAGCTGGAACCAAGAGTTGGACGCTTAACCAACTGAACCACCCAGGCACCCCTGTCCTTCTAGGGTTCTATAGAAGTTTCAGATCATGGGAGGGAAAGAAATAAAAGACTGGATGGACGAAGGGGGGAGAAACTCGGCGAGGCAAAGAAAATGAATTTGAAAAAACTTCTCCAAAGGACACAAAAATCGGCGGAATTCATTATTAAAAAGAGGAGCATCAGTCATTCTCAGTATTACTTTATTTTCATTGTGTGTGTGAATAAAAGCGCAGGTGAAAATGACAATGGTGAATAACTTTTAAAAGCCACTTTATCCAGGAACAGTGAATAAGAAAGATATTTAGTTCCAACCTTGCAGATAGGGTAAAAAAAAAATCCATCAACTGTAAAACATTGTCCCCCCGGGCGGATGAAATTCCTCTGAACCTTTCTTGTACTTCCTAATATCAAGGGACTGGGCGATGAGGAGTAGCCCAAACCTGTGGGGATGTGTCCGTGGGGAACCAGGGCGGGGCTGGTGAGGGTTCACTGCTGCACTTCATACTAAAGCCTTCTTGTTCCTGCTGCAAGATTCCTTTTTAGTCCCATCTGCTTTCTTCCTGGGTCTTAGCCTCGTGGCCTGCACGAATTTGCCTGCTTTGCTCCCTGCTTTACCCATTTTCCCATATCACACAGACTCCTACCCGTGTAACTCTCCTTTGTTAGTGCAAGGCTGTGTGAAAGGCTGTGCACAAATGGAACTTTTGTACATCTAATCATCTCTCAAACGTACTCAGGAGTCTTCTGTTTAATGGAAGCCAGGCTTGAGTCTTGCACAAAATGAAAAAGGCTTGAGCAATCCCACTCACCTGCCAGTTTGTCTTTTCTGAAAGTTTTTTTTTTTTTTTAATCCCCCATTTTCTTAAAGCTGACCCTGACTTTCCTGAAGCCATGAGTAGGTGACTGCAGTTTGCAGGACGTTGATGTGCTTTGATGAAACAGCTGGGATCTCTCCATTCCCCTCACTTACCACCAGGAAGCGCCTGGGACAGAGCTGTCCCTTGCTTCTATCTAACCAACCCCTTATGCCTACTGGCGCAGGTGCACTCGGGGTTTCTGTGGTAGCTGGAGCTAGGTAATGCGGGTAGGGCCTTTGCAGAGCAGTGTGAGAAATTTGTGGCAAGAGTCTAGACCCTGCTTTCCAGGTGTCTAAGTGAGGGCCTGCCCCTCTCTTTGCCACATCATCTCCCCGTAGTGGGATTCATCCTGAAATGTGATACTTCTTCTTCTTCGGTGATTAAGGGCATGTTCCCTTGATCCTCTCCTTCTCATTGGGGCATATTCATACCCGCTGATGGATGAAGATGCTTCTTTTTGGATCTTTCACAGACCCTCTACTCGAACTACACTTGACAAACTAGAGCAGAAGTGCTGGCTCTCTTGCTAAACAACCTGGCTAATGATTTAGGAGACAGCATAATGTAGTGGAAAGGCTAGCTTGGGTTCTTGGGTTCAGTCATGATGTAATGAACTATTAGCGGTGTGAATTCGGACCAGTTTCTTCACCTCTCTGAGCCTCGGTTTCTTCATCTGTAAAATGGATATATTAATATTAACCTCAGAAAGCTGTGAATGTTAGAGAAAAAGTTACATACGGCAAGATAGCTGCTGCAAAAATAGAACTGTCATTATCAGTAATGTTCATGAGCATGAAAGTGGTTTGGAACCTATTTTCCTTTTGTCCTCACCTCCTCACTTTGTCTACCCTTCCATTTTCCATAGCACTCCTCTTGTGGTTGCCTAAAGACATTTTCCGTTTTCTGTCTCCTTGCTCCCTAATTTCTTCCCCACCCTCTCTCTTGCTTTCTCTCACGTCTGATGTTAGGGTGTGCCCATTCTGTCTTCCATCTAAGACTCATAACATTTCAAAGCTAAAATGGCCCTGGGAAATTCTTAGGTCCAGCTCCTGTGTATGAGATGAGACAACCAACACCCAAAGAAATGTGTGTCTGCACAAGGACAGCAGGTAGTGAGATCCTGGAGAGCTCAGGTGGACGCTCGGTCTGCCTGCTCCTTTATGACTCTGTCCCTGGGGGTGACCATCTGAGGGACGTTTATCCCCATGGAACCTGGTGAGGACAGGGATGAATTACAGTTCTCAGGCTCTCTAATAGTGTTTTTCTTCTTTCTTTTCTAACCCCTCAAGAACATTGTATATTTCAAAGCTCTTTGATAAAACAGCTAAACTAGCTCGTCTCCTGGGGCAGTGGAACTCAGCTGAGATGTCTCCTGAAACTCTCTTGCTGTTGGACTGGGGGTATTTTTAAGGTTCTTTTTTTTTTTTTTTCCAGGAGTAAAAAAAAATCCTACAGTTGCTCAGCATGGATAGTACATCATGAATGAACAGTAGTGGGCCTTTGATCTAATTTTCATGTGTGTGTCTTCTTTCTCAATAATGAATGGGCTTTTGTTGTGAGACAGGTTGACACTGACTGAGTTTGCTTTTCATTGGTCTGTGGCGAGTTGGGAGCAGCTGAGAATGTGTTCTCTTTCTTAGTCCTATAGCAAAGCTGTGACTTGACACATAATTGGGCATTGTTGCTTAGGCTCTTTCAATATTCCAGGCATTGAAGAGAGAGAAAATTGTGTATTTTCCATTTGGGAGAATAGCATCCAAACTAAATGTCAGATGACAGTTTAGCATAGTGGTGCGTGATATGATCCATCACAAAGGAGAGAAGAACTATTGATTACGAGGCTGAAAAAAGAAAAACACATCCCAGAGAAAAAGGCAGGAGAAAATGAGGAGCCTACAATACAACAGCTGTCTTTAAGTCACTGCCCTTGAGTCATGACAAATGTCTTGCACCAGCTCAGATTTCTTTGAATCTGCCGAGAAATGGAGCCCAACACTTCTACCATGGGAAGCAGCAGGAGTGAGATTAGAGTGACTGCAGTTTGCAGGACGTTGAGGAATATTAATATTGTGCAGAACCACACCCCCGACAGGACATCCGTCAGGAATGTGGCCAGAGGGCACTTCCCAAAAGTCCTGAGAAGAAGGACTGGGGGAGCAGAACTGACATAAACACTCCAGGAGGCTCCTGTGTGCTCGCAGAAAGGTGAGGTGAGAGGCCAAGGCACACGGAAGGCTGGCCCTGGGGAGCCATAATAGTGTTTGGAGCCTTTCACTTCAGCGCAGGTCACCGGTTCAGTTCAGACTCTGACTGCTGGAAACTGTTACGGCTTGATGGCTGATGGGAAATTAGGTCCCAGCTTTCAGTTGGCTTCCTAAACACATTCGCTGTAATTGGTTTCCCTTCCTGGAAGGCTGCTGAAGGCTGGGGAGGGCAACAGGTACAGAACTGTTCCAAGTCCAAGAGGGGATTCTGCTGGGAGCGGGAGGGGGATAAATGCTAGGCAGGCACCCAGAGGAAAGGCAGTTCGGAGGAGGGAGGAAAATGCTCGATTCCTCGAGCCCCTGAACGTGTGAGGATTGCAGCGATCCTGACGCCAGCCTTTGGGCAGGCCAGCATGGGGACATTGGACAGAGAGTTGGACTGAGTCCCATGAAGAAACTCACGTCTGACCCACCAGCCTCTTTGCCTCTAGCCCCCTTTCCTCCCCCCCCAACTTGAGTCCTAATCCAGTTTCTGGGCAGGGAGCGTGATTTGTGAGCCGGCTTCCTTATCCCTTGTTTAATCCCTTCAGCTCTTAGGTTATTGCAGACTTCAGGCTCTTGCAAAGCAAAAGCTTTGGCTTTTAGAGTTCAACCACTTTTCTTGGTTTTTCTACTATTGTAGACACAGTGAATGGGGAGGGAGCGTGTCCCTAGGTATGAGGAAACATACAGGATAAAAAGCCCATCGGTTATTCTCTGCAGCTGTCACCCTGCTCCATTTAATTTCATGTGTTTCTTTTGACACTTACCCTATTGCTGGACATTTGAAGCCTCCATCCAGTTAAGTCAGTGGATCTGCCTGCGGGTCCACCAGCTTCTCGTCAAGAAGAAATTCTCCTATGGGCAACTCGCAAATCCAAAAATCCTGTAAAGGTCTATTGTGTAGAATGAAATAGGGAACAGAGGACCAGAGACAGAGGAAGGGGCTTATGAGAAACCTGGCAGGGCTTAATGATTTATGACTTACCACCTTTTGGTCACAGGATGGGAGATGTGAGTGAAAAATTCAATATAGCTCATCACCCATCATAATAGCCAATGTCATTTTTATGTAGCTGAGATAATTTATTTGTTTGCATATTGTAGTGAATTTCTGTCACTTTGCAAATGATGTTTCCAGAATGTTTGTCTAGCATGTCAGCTGTATAGTTGCAGGCATGTTCTCTCTCCCCCTGGGGGTGGAGAACCTGGCTTTGGACCTGGACGGCCCGCAGGAGGGTGGGGAAGCTGGTGGGCGAGAGCTTTCGTTAAGCTGAGGAGAAGCTCAAGGAGTGGTTTTCATTTGTCTCTGGAAGACAGGATTTGTGCAAAAGCTTCCATGCTGAGATATGATTCTTTGAGAGAGTGGCCCTGCCAAGGCAGAGGGTGGCATGGAAAACAGAGGTGGTGTTCTTGGGAACCAGCTGCATTCTTGGAAGGAGGTGGGTGTGTTTTAGGTATTTGTGGGTAAGGATCTCCCTCGCTCCACCTGCAACTTCCTGGAGGCAGTGTCTCAATCATCTCTGTTGCCATCATTCCTACGAGCTGCCAGACATGTAGTAGGTGCACAGAAAATACTTAGTAGAAGAAGGAGTGAGCGGGGAGAACAGAGCTCAGGCAGCTCCGCCTTTTCCGAACATGATACTTGGCTGCCGTGGCATATTTTCAGTCAGTTCCTACCTAATCGGCTCTTTGAACTACTTAGAAGCATCCAGAGAGCCATCAAACAACATTTTGCTGAGTAGGTGGGAAACAGATCTAACAAAATTGGAACTTAGATCTGAGGGTCCAGGGTTCATGTCCCTGTTCAGGGGGAAGCAAAACCAAACCAAACCGAAAATTGGAACTTAGGCTACCGTATGATGACAAGGCCAAAGCTTGGTCAGCTGAGAGGCTGCTGGGTATACCTGGAGAACTTCCCACCCACATCTCCTTTCTCAGGCAGCGGGGACTGTGCCTTGTAGTGTCCGTCACCAGCTCCAGCGCATGGGCCTGTCAGCTTCAGCAGCCAGGGCACCCAGACCCTCAGCTGTCCCCGGATTCGATTTCCCCACCCGGCTTCCTCCTGCATGTCTGGACCCCCACGTGACCCTGTCATGTTGCATTTAGGCCCGATCAGTAGTCTTTTTAAATAAGATTTGCCCTTTGAAAACCAGTCCTAAGCACTTTGCATTCCTTTTCTGTTTGAAAAGTTCAGTTTTGTTCTATGCTCAGTTCTAAAAATACCCACGTGAGCAGGAGGCCCAGGCTGGGCTGTTCAAAGCTGTCCCGGTGGGTGAGGGTCTCTAGGGCTTGCAGTGAGCTCACTCGGGGGAATTTAGCACCATCACACCTTCAGGGAGCGGGCTTCACCCAGCACAGAGTAGGAGAGTGAGCATTCTGTCACCTGGCAGTCTCAACTCCTTGGAAGGCAGGAGGGCACTACGACCCTGGAAGTTACTGGGATCCCTGGGTCCAAATGGCTCTGACATGTCTCAGAACTTTTTGTTTTCCTTTCCAAGATGGATGTAGTGTGTATACAGTATCGATCGCAAGTCAATTGATGATCTTCGGTCTGTGTTTTTGAGTGTGTGTGTGGAGATCAGGCGTCGATACCCATCGTCTTCGGGGCCGGGTTGCTTGATGCACAATTGAGGCTGGTTATTTGGTTCTTAGCATTCCTGAGATCCAAATGCATAAATGAAAGACTATTTTCTGAATGTGAATGAAGTAATACACTTGTCGCCTTTGCTGTAATTGTCCTAAAGTGGATGGCAGAGGCCTATTCTCTGTTTTTGTTCTGTGTCCTTGGAGAATAAAGGCACAGGGCGATACATGCTGTTCAGACACTAAGCTTTACACTCTGTTTATCTGATTCTTCTGTCTAATTAAAGTTACCTTTTACACTTGATTGGTTTTTAAAGCCCAATATTTGACAATTAAACCTTCTTTATTCTAACAACTGGGTGGCACTTCCCTGAGTGATTTAGCACATGATGTATTATCTGCAGAACCAAGAACTGGCTTCCTTGCAGAGCTGCTCTTGAAGAATTTCATATCCGGGTGACTGCCCTGAACACCCCCAAGGAATCTGCAGATAGAATTCTATGGGTTCAACTCAGGAGTCCATAGAGCTGGTATGGGGAGAACCTTGGCTTGAATTGGGAATCAGAAGATGTGATTTAATCCCCAAAGGGCCCATTCTTCTAAAGCTCCCTCCAGGTCTTTGAAGGTGCTCCTCATCCATATTTATTGGTCAAGCCAAAGAAGCGTGGTAGATGCTGGTGGAGAAGCTGGCCTGCCCCCACCGTCGCAGTGGGCACTTAGCCCTGTCCTCCTGGGCCTGTGCTGGTTTGCAGAGCACTTGGTGGGCAGGATGCTGAAGGATCTTGGGACACACAGAGCTTCCCAGTTGGATTTGTTAAGACATCAGGTGCCATTTATCTCCAGTTGGTCCTTCTTGAAAACCTCGTCCAAGCACCAGAGGTTTTCCTTTATTCTGTGTCGTCTCAGACTGGAGAGCCTGTGGCAGACCATGCAGGTACTGGGGGGGGAGGTGCCAAGGTCGTAAGCATGACCCCTCCCCTTACCGCATAAAGGCAGACTCTGTTTCCTATTCAGGCTTGCTAGGTTTTTGAAGGACAGTGTAGTGTTGCCTTTTCAGAGGAAATAAGGAACAGGTGTTTGAGTTACCTTCTACTGCCAGAGAGAGGAGGATATGAAGGAGATGGCAGCCATTTTACAGAGAAAGGATCAGTGTGTTTACCTCTTCCTCCCTGCCTTGCTCCTGCTGCCCTGCCACCACACAGACACAGCCACGCATCTGCACAGCTGGTGAGTCTGAGCCATCTAGGAGCACGCGGTGCCCTGTCTGGTCTGTTCTCACCTTGGTGGGGAGACATTCTCTTCCCCGAGTCTGGCCTGTGAGCTGGAGTTTACTCAGTGATGGAGGCCCTTCCTGGGAATGTGGTCCAACCACATAAGGCATTCTTTATTTGTTTGAGAGTGTTTTCATTTTCAGTCTTTTATCCTCACATATGAGTCCAGAGTGATGCTTAAGGGAGCCTAAATTACTGCCACCAACCCGATCTGATTCACCGTGAGGTGATTAGCTTTGCCACCTGACACCGAGGACTGTGGTACGCATCCTAATGTGTTTGTACTTCCTGTACTGTGAATGCAAATGATTGAGGGGGTTTCTTCCAGACTTTGTCTCCTTCCCTGAGGGCTCCCCTGGGGAGGATAACTGGAGCTGTTGAAGACACGCTGTAGTCATTCTGGCAAGTCTGTAAGCTTCCTCAGCATCACTGCCCTGCCTGGAGGTGTCCTGCTATTGGAGTCCTGACCCAGCTGGACTGTCTTCACCAGGTAGAAGACAGGGCTGGTGTATGGGGACAGCATGGAGAGCAAGGGGCCTTTGGGAATGACCCCTGAGGCTCCATTGCTCTGGGAACTTCCAGCTTCAGTTGTTCTGGGGTGCGCTCACAGGTTTGGGGCACTCAGAATGGCAGAGTCTCTAGTCCCATGCTACCCTGAGACCAGAGACATCACCATCATCGGCATGCTGAGTCAGATCTGCATTTTAACAAGGGCCCCAGGGGACCAGTCAGCTCCCTTACTAAAGGCTATTCTAACAACAGTTCTTCCCTCTGAGATACATCGTACTGAGAAAATGTCCACCTGGGGAGTGGAAAGGAAGCAGGACAGTAGAAATTTGTAGCATGGATTTCTGACTCTGGGGTCTCCAGGCGGCAGAAGGACCAACGAACCCAGCAGTAGGCAATGGGATAGACAGTGGCATGAGAGGGCACAGAGGGAAGGTCTAGGTGGACACACACTTCCTTGACATCCCTTCCTCTCCTTTCCCTTCCCCACAAACCAGCTGCCACTGACCTCACGGGCGTCCACTTCTAGGCTGGGTGATGATTTTAAAATCATCCTGGGTCCCTAGGAAGTTTATGGTGTGCCCATTTACCTACTCCTGCCATGGAATTAAAAATAACAGTGAACTATAAAACAGATATAAAAAGTATAATAAAATTCTAATTCTCCCCTTGATGAATACTCTAATTCTTGCTTTAAAATAGCAAATGCGATTTCCGTGTGTGAGCCCCGGCTTTGCTGGCGCCCCGAGCGCCTCACTGGGGCATCAGATCCTGCCCAGCGCACCCTGGTCCTGCCGTCACTGAGGAGACACTGGATGAGGAGACTAATGTCCCAACTCTGTGACCCCCTCTTGGTGACAGAGTCACTTACCCGCAGATTGGGGTCCAGAAGCTGGTTTTGGGGTTCCACCTGTGGAGGCTCGTCTACCCGGGTCTCAAGCAATCCTAGGGCCGCTTCAGCGCAGCTGGTGCCCTGAGGGAATCATGAAAAGAATGTTGGCTTCCAGGGCCTGACACAAACTAGGACCTGTTTTGAGTTTATCCACGTCTTCGTGTCTAGATGCTGATGAAAAGCAGACGCGACTCAGACTTGAAAAAAGCCAGCTAGTCATTCAACCGCCAGCATCTCACTTGTGCTTTCCAGAGGTCAGAGGGACATGTTGGCTCCCTGACAGACCCACAGGAGGCCTACTCCGAGGAAGGGGTCCCTGACAGACCCATTCAGAAGTTCAGCACAGCCAGGGGGTTGCGGGAGAAGCCGCCCTCCCAAGGGCAGTCCTCAGCCTTTCCTCCGCCTCTCCTTCTTGCTCAGCACTGCGTGGAGGTTGGGACTGGAAGGCCTGGGGAGGGCGTTGAGAATCATGGCCACTCTTGACTTGTCAGTCAGTTTGGATGAACATCCTTCTTGCCTATGCTTAAAGGGCCAGCAGAATTGTCACAAAGTCTTGCTGGCAGTTTGCTCTGTTTCCCCAAATTCCATTACTTTTTTTGTTTGTTTTTTTAGTTTAGTTACAGCTAAGGGTGTGTGTGTGTGTAAGAGTGTATCCATGCTTTATGCTATGCCTCACATCATACCTGGCAAGGAGAAGATGGTCAGATCAACCTGTATTTATCTATCCAGTGAAGGAATTGTGATGTCATCAAATCACGCGATTCACTGCTTCAGAAGTGGACATTTGACAATCTCTCTCTCCACTGCCTTACAGATGTTACTCTAGTAGACCCAGGAGTTCTCAAGCTTTTAAAGTCACGTGACTTTTTAAAAATGACCAAGAATTTGTGCAGCGCTCTACAATTACAAGACTCTTTGGCCGTAATCTTCATGGTTCTCCTCTTAGGCAACACTTTCTCACTAAAGCTTTGAGCTAAAGCAGTTTCTCGTTCTAATATTCATTGGGTGGTTACTACATTCCAGGCAGGAAGCGGTAACTACATT